>NC_050175.1:28366418-28503918 GCF_008315115.2 Sander lucioperca | reverse complement strand
ACATTAAAACACATCAGTGCCTGAACACAGATCAGTTACAAGGCTTGTTAAATAAAATGTCACTAAGTTATAAAAAAAACCTGTGGCTGAGTAACTGTACTGTTCTTTTATATCTATGAACATAGGAGCAACAGGGATCTGTAGTATATGGTTAGTATTACCTCAGCCAGGTTGGCCTCTGTATTTAGACTTTCAAAGGAATAAGAACATTTTACCATTAAGGCAGCTCTCTCCTTTGATCTGTTTGTCTTTTTTTACTATTTCATTATTTGCTTCGCTCTATTGCACAGATCATGCATGCACCCAACCCTTTACTGCATATAGAGAGCGAGTGGGAGTTGGACATTGAAATGTGAGCTTGCGCTGATACACAGCAATGTGGGCATTTTGATTTCCAAACAAATCCATTGAACGGGATTATATAAAATGGACAGCGAGTCCTGGCCATCCGAATCACTGACGACGGAACAGAACTGCCCTCCCTTTATTTGAAGAAAGCTTACGTTATGCTTCAGCATACAATAAACTATAAACTATTGTATTTCCACCCCTCCGATTGTGTCCCTAACTGCACCTAAACTGGGGGACCAGCTTCTTCAGTCAAATGTTGTCACCTTCAGCAGCCAGACTATCATCACTCTCTGTCTCCCACATATACACACATGCAGACACAGACTAATCTTCCATTTTCTTTTCCTTCTGACAGCCAGTCTTGCGCTGGGAAGTAGTGGACAAGAGTAGAAATCAACAGTGGAAGGAAACATAGCAAAACAAATAAAGTTACGGTTAAACATGGACACAAACAAAACACATTTAAACTGCCAGGTGTACTTATGTATTACTTATGAACGAAGATGGAGCTGTATGTGAGAAAGTCAACATAAGAACATGTTGGAGAACACTGGAAGCTAAGTGTCTGTGGGAGCCTATTAATATTGGGGGGGGGTGAGAGAAAGAACACCCTGTAATGAGTGAGTTTCCAACACCTGCAGCTGACTCTAGACATTTCAGTTAGTAATAAGTGCATGGTGTTTCAAAATATTAAAAAAAAATCCTCTACAAGTGGTACAGTAACTGTGCATCTTTAAGCTCACTTCTTCCGAGTTGCACTCATGAGTTTGTGGATTAAACTCGGCAATAACAACCTCATCCATGGCAGAGAAAATGATGAGCACCAAATTAGCACACCATTAATGCAGGTCATTATTATAGCTGCTGAATTTTCACAAGTGTCCGCAGCTCAGCTCTCTGCTTATGAGAAGGTATTTACAGTATAATGCTAACTGACATATAGAGGTCTCCAGAGCAGTAGTTACACAGACAGAGGAGGATTAACTGGCTCCCTCAACTCTCTCCCTCACGCAAATATCCTTCTCTCTTTCATTAAGTGAATAAACCATCCCTTCACTCACGGGTGTGGAGAGAAAAAAGGAGCGGCTCGGTTTTTCGAGGGCAGTCTGACATGACAATAAAGAGGCAGAAACTTGTTTTAGGGGCGACACAGGAAGATTCAAACTTTAATTTTCATAACGGTGGGATTAGGTTAATCCTAAATATGGAGAGAGGATCTGACAAATGTTTTATGTGACTCAACAGGAATTAGGGTGCTAAACATTTCAAATGGTTACCGTGGCTCAGAGAGAAAAACAGAGGAAAGTTTGGGCCTAGTGTTGCATTAATAA
Organism: Sander lucioperca; assembly: GCF_008315115.2. Classification (NCBI taxonomy): domain Eukaryota; kingdom Metazoa; phylum Chordata; class Actinopteri; order Perciformes; family Percidae; genus Sander; species Sander lucioperca. Next base: position 28,502,236 of record NC_050175.1, on the reverse strand, counting down.
AAACGTTACACACACACACAGTAGATTTTCATGCAAACCAAATGTCTATATTTTCTGATGTTTGGACAGGGGGTTCATCTTTGCCCATTCTTTGTAACTAAGGTTTGATGGGGATGACTTTCTTGTGTAACTTAGAGAAGTATGCCTTTATAGAAGAGACAGAAGAGGAGTATCCAAAATCAAGTCATGACCAGTGCATATATATGTGCTAATAGATGAACTACACCTCCACTTTATGCTTTTGAATTAAGCTTGCACAGCTGGTATTGAACACAGAAGGAAATGTTGCCTCTGTGCTATCTGATTATACAATATTATATTTTCTGTTGATTATTGACCAACTTCAACTTCACAATTCTCCACTCTCAATATGATGACCAGCTTCCCCACTTACGATTGTAGCGGGTCTGCTAAAGTATTGACAGTGCAACTTTTCCGATGTGGTGGACAAAACATAGCCCAGCCTTGTTCAGTTTTAATGACTTATCTACATTTTTGAATACTTCACAGTGGAAATGATCGCAGAAGCAGGCAGAAAAAGGAGGCAGCAATATCTAATATTATCACAGCTTTGGCTACACACAAAATGTGCTAATTAGATTGCAACAGGAAGACAAAAGTGTATGTGCATGCTAACATGGATACAAACAAACACACACACACACACACACACACACACACACACACACACACACACACACACACACACAAGCAAGCTCCTGTGCGACAGTACATTGAATGATAACTCATCACAATCAATTTCTGCCCAGAGTTTATTAAATATGAACTTAAAAAACATATTTCATACAGTTATAAATCTATCTACAATACTGTATTATGATTTATTCTGGGAGTTATATTGTAAAGTAAATTCATGATACTGAGTGTTGAGCTGTTGGACCTGCAGGTACATAAAAGTGTCTTTTCCTCTTCTGTGATGGTATCCATCGTGTTTGATTTTTGAAAGTTGGCTCAGAACAAAGAACACAGCTTTTGCTCTTTGATTCTGCAGGACTGACATTGAAACCTGACATTTAATTGATGTTATTAAATAGCGGTTTACTTCACTGCAGGTGTTTCTAGACATTATCATCATACCACTAGTGTTGTGCAAATTATTCACAGAAGTAAAAACAAAACCACAATAATGGCCAAAGAATTGCATGTTAGAATGACGTTTTCCTTTTCGGATTTATCATCGGCTATGCGTATCTTTTCAAAACTTTCCGGAATTTTGAAAATAGATTGAGTCAGGATGTAACATTCATGACTAACGTGGTTGCCAGAGAGAGGAAAATGTTGTTGAGCTGATGTTCATCTACTGGATATGAAGCTGACAGGCTGTGAGGGGGTTGACTTCCTTCTCTGTGTGAGATGAGCATTTCTGGAATTGAAGCTAAGGAACATCACCAGCCCACAGTCATGCTAACAATTCATCCTCATTTAGCTAATGAACATCCTCCTACACTTCCCATCCCTTTTGTCTTGCCCCCTCCACCCCTCACTTTTTCCGTCTCTATTTTTCTTCGCTCTCCATCTCCTTCTCTGACTAATTCACTGTCTCTCCTTCCTTGTTGCCTTTGTCCGTTTCTCCAAATCTCTTGCTTCTAGCTCTCTCTCCTCCCACAGTTTCCCATCTACTCGCCCTCGCCCTCGCCCCCCACCCCACTTCACCAAGCCTCCTCGTAATGCTAATCGCAGTAACATGAAATCATTAGGATAGCCATCACAATCTCTGCCATGGTAATTCTATAATCATTACTGTCTCTGCCTCTAGCCCTTGCAGCTATACGCAGGACTCATTGAAAGAGCTGGACTACCTGACTCCATTTGCACACAGCAGCAATTAGTAAAGCCTTATTACCTTGGATCTATAGTACCAGTAAACAATGAAACTAATGTCTCTGTGAATATCCACATTACCTTTAGGATAGTGTCTCAATTGCTGTGCGTCAATCTTCGGGCTATAGCGAGCTGCAGGGTGTGCAGATACTCATTCAAGCCCAGCGTGGACATGTTTTAGTGGATAACAGATTAGTAAAATAAATAATTATATTTAAAACTAACTAACTGTGATCTCAGAGGTCTAAATATTATTATATATATAATAACAAGATTTGACAAGGCCAAATACACTGGGATGTCCCTTAAAGACTTGGCTTTTATTCTGGGTTTTGTGGATGTTTTTCCATAACTACAGGTGTCATTTCATTTCAGGGCTAATAGGTATAAACTAGAAATCCCTATAAAACCCCCCTTGCCATTTATTATCAATGACACAGCTTCAGAAAGTGTGTGTTGATCTGCACAGATTAGTCTTGGCACTCTTGGATTCAATTTTTGTTTTGTTTTGAGAGGGAGCCTTTTGCTTATTCATAAATGAAAGCAGAGCCAGTGATAGTGAAAAGATAAAACTGGGAATTCTGTTTTGTGTGGATTTCTCTGGATTTTACGATATGTAATTGCCTAATTAATACATGCAAAGTCCTGATTGCTTGATTAGTGGTGATTAGCTGATTGCTAGGATAAGACATTGGGAACAAAGGATGAATACACTTAGAGAATAATAGTGTCTATGCCTGACAGAGAACAGCCTAATGTGCTGTTGGATATGCTGCTGTAGAGATGACCCCCTCTCTCCGCATGTGTCCAGGCTGGCCATGATTCTGCATACATTACCCTTGAGTCGAGGCAGACAGAACACTGGAATTTAAAAGAGGCTCCCTCCTACTGACATCTACTTGTATTCTCTACCAACCGTGGCTCTATGAAATTTCTTACAATCCAATTTACGTTTCATGAGGTGTCAAAACCAAACACAACACAGGAATAATACTGTCAGCAGGCACACAAAGGTCACCTGTTGTGTGCACATTATGCACAAACTCAGTCAGCCACACACACACACACACACACACACACACACATGCCTAGATAAACACCGCCATGTGAAGAAGGATTGTGGCTTGATTATGATTGGCAGGTGTCTGAGGTGTTGACAGGTATGATGGAGCTGACTATTACGCATTAAAGGAGCAAGTCTCAGCTAACGCTACCTGACACCCTGCTAGCTCACCATCATTTTAAACCATATGCTGACCTGTTATGGCTCAAGTTACTGCATGCTTGTCGCATCACATTTGGGTTGCTGACCCGAGGTCTGACATTGTGCTTCTCCTTCAGTGTCTCAGGTAATAATTGGTCTTGAGCTGTAATCCTGGTGTAAACCTGGGCTCCCTGACAAGGGATTATAATGACAATGTTGCCAAATTCATGCCTGCACACTTTCTCTCTTTCTTTTTCACACATCTGTCCCTGTCTGTCCTCTACTCTGCCATTTCTGTCCTCTATCCCTGACTCGCTCAACTCCACAAGGAGTCGTAAGCACACAAACACTCTCTCCGCATGGAGCAATGCTGCACATCTGAATTGATGACCCAAAAACTCTTGTTGACCATTCGTGTATGCGTGTGTGCACTCCTCAGCCCTGTGCTTACATCAGGTAGGAGAGGATTAAAGGATGAGGGGGAAATAATGAAATGTGTTTTTTTGACCTCCACAGGACAGAGAAGGAGACAGCAGACATCACAGGCTTGATTCCGATGTGGTTTATATAAAAGCTAACTTTTACAAGGGGAGCTACTGATCCCTCTATTATTATTACCAAGGGGCTCTGAGCTTGTATATTGATAGGCTCAAACGCCACTCTCCTAAGAACAGCATTTCCATTAGCTTGATGAGATATGGCACTTCAATGATCTCAGTGGAGAGAATTGCAACAACAAAATTTAAGAATAGAGCCAAGAGAAGATGCGATATCTAAATATTAAATAATTATGTAAACCATAAATAATATTGAATTACTATATGTAAAATATGTGACTGTCAAGTCAATAGTTCAACATATTACATAGAAAATTTGAATGAGAAGTACGAGGGACATTAATTATAGCTGCACAGTTTGTAAAAAGAAAAGAAAAAGAAAAAAAAGAAGTACCTTCACAGGAGTTATTCTATAATTGTGAATTTTCTCTGATGTTTTGGAAAGATTAAGGTAATTATTAATGATACAGTTCAGTAATATTGCTGCTTTCTTTGATTGCAACCCTCCAGTTCAAAAATATGGTATTAATTTAATGACATTGCTGGGCAAATTTCGCATACATGAATTCAATTTTTTTTTTTAAATCTTAAGTCTGAAACATTTTGTTCTAAGCTTTCTGCATGTTTTGTAGTATTTTGGTGTTCTTATTATATCTATTTTTAATATTATTATGGTATTTAAAATGTATGAAGAAAAATATGAATTACATTGTACTATTTTCAGAGTCTGACTGCACAAAGTCAAGCATTAGCACGGGAAGTTTCCAAGCGAGGAAGGCTGATCAATGGATAATAACTGGTAGTTTTATAAAGTGCAGCAGAGCACTGGACTGACAGACCTAAAAGGGATGTCTGACAACCATGACCCGACATGGCAATCATCCAGAGGAATTGAGAGACGATAGTGATAAGAGCAATAAAGAATGGTCCTGACTTGACCCCTCGTTTTAATCCGGGATTCTATGTGTGTGCGGTGTGTAAGTAACAAAATGAGATAATCTAAACCAAATGCTTCCTTCTTCTCTTGGACCATCAAAAGGAATTGTGGTGAGGTATGCTCTGTCACTGATGCTTTGCCAATGTTTCACTCAAAGACACACAGCCAAGGACAGCACGAGAGAGGGAAGGCAGGCGCAAAGCAAGGGGAAGGGAGTGGTTTTGGCACAAGCATCATGATATTAAGGCTTTCAAGTCCTCCCTCCACATCTGAGGGGAAGACAAAAACAGAGAAACCCCAACCACATTTCCCCCTGAAAGAAATGTCGAAGGTTCCATACATTTTCTCCTCTGAATTTCCATAATGTGACAAAACCATAGACAGAGGCAGGTTATCGAAAAAGCCCATTTTCAGGCAACAATTGTATATAATAAATGACTGCCAGGTTTTTCCATTTGTAACACAAACACATACATGGAAGCACAAGGAATCACACACACACACACACACACACACACACACACACAATCTATAACATGCCACAGAGAAATCCATCATTATTGGATGAAAGCATCAGAGGGCTCCTTCCTCTCCTCTCCTCCTCTTGCCTTTAATTTCGGGGGGAGGAGAGTCATTGATGCCTACTTGACCTGTCTGGTTTACATATTCATAAGGACACGGAGAAGATGGATATGGCCTGATGTTCCATTCGCTCTAACTTGATACTCCCTTTATCTCTCTTCATCTCTCTCTCTCCCTCTCCGTCTGTCTCCTCCATCTCCCCCACCACTCCCCTACAGGGTACACACACAGGCCTCCCCAGCAGGAGGTGAGGGTGAGAGACAGCAGGGCTCCTGCTGACTTTTGCCAGTCATTGCATGTCAGCATTCTGCACCAGCAGGCAGCAGCACAATGAATGTCATATGAGCTATGATGCCTCTCTGCCACTCACACATGGTAACTCTGTTATATATGGTAATGGCTTTCTTGCATTCTTCTGTTATAGAGCAGGGTGTGTTAATTGTGCTGCTGATGTAATTTGATGCAGGCATTTTTCCATTCTTTTGTCATCATAAAGACAGTTATGGTTTTTTATTTTTAGATCGAGTAAACTTTCCCTACTGAAGGCAACACTAACAGGGATAAAAAATGATCAAAGTAACGTGGCTATAAAGATATGGGAGTGTGTGTGTGTGTGTGTGTGTGTGTGTGTGTGTGTGTGTGTGTGTGTGTGAGGTCTGTTTGTTTTTGTGGGAAAATGTGTTTATCTAATAGGTCAGAAATGGTTAGTTTTATAGGATTTGGAAAATTACATATTTAGGTAATAGTTTAGAGTTGGCACGTTTAACTATAAGATCTCTTGTCTTTCTGTAAAAGGAGACTGGGTGCAGAAATGAACTAAAGAGGCCGAAAGAGAGTAAGGGACGGGAAACACGGAGAGAGAGAGAGAGAGAGAGAGAGAGAGCCTGAGCATGGGTGGAACCTAGAGGTAGAGCATAAGGAAAGATTGTGTGTCGTGGCTTGGCATTATAATGTGTGCAGATTGGTGGGGGAGGCGGTGGCCTATAACTCAGCTTGATAATAACCGAGCCCAGAAACCATAGCTCACCTTGATGCGGCTCTGCCAAAGCCCACCTTTGCGGGCTAAACACCTCTCATCTGCTCTCTGGACTCGTGTGCTCCTCACACCAATCATCACAATTATAGTTCTCACCATCCATCAGTGGGCAGATGAGAGGGGATATGCTGTTGATGTGCCATCTCTCTCACAGGCTTAATAGGGATTTGGCCAATGCCAGCTTCCTCTTGGCTGCTACACACTACTACTAAGATCCAACAATATATTTTAAACAGCAGTGTTGGTCAGAGGTAAAAGCAACTCAGAAAATAAGTAGATTCAAGATTTACTGCTGTTAATAATTATTAGAATAATAATAATTTTGAGGAACTTTACTGGAGCATTTACATTTGATGTTCATAATTTTGCTCTACTACATTTCAGAGGGAAATATTGGGCATTTATTAGACAACTATAGCTACTAGTCTCTACACTGGTAAACATCAGGAATTTAGTGGAATCAACTAATCTTTTCTCATTAGCCTAATGTAAATATACAAGTTGTACTTATTTCAGGTTGATTCAACTTAAATGTTTTAGTTTAGAACCTGAGTTGTCTTTTTTGAGTATTTTGACTTGATCCCCGGCTCCTCCAGTCCGCATGTGTAAGTGTCCTTGGGCAAGATACTGAACCCCAAATTGCTCCTAAGGGCTGTGAAAATGTGTGTGTGGATGAGTAGATTAGATCCTGATGAGCAGATTGGCACCTTGCATGGCAGCCACTGCCATCAGTGTATGAATGTATGTGTGAATGGGTGAATCTGGCATGTAGTGTATAGCACTTTGAGTGGTCGGAAGACTAGAAAGGTGCTATATAAATGCAAGTCTGTTTACCAATGAATGTAGTGCTGAGAGGTAAGCATGGACTGTTGGAAAGTTAAAACTCTGAGCCCCTGTTTTTGTAGTTTGAAGAAAACACATATGATGGAAATGTGCTGTGTCCTAATACGTGTTAAGAAAAGTTATGTTTTGTTTTTTTCATAACACTGAAAACAATGCTCACCATGATGAAGGTTAGTATCAAATGCAGTCCCTACCCCCTTACACACTTACACCCTTTACTTGACAAGGTCACTGGGAGCAGCCTCACATATTGTCTTTGAACTAACTCTGGTACAAAGAGATGCCAACAGCTCTGATAAGTGTTTTGATACACTTCAATACACATAGCTTAAAAAACAAATTTACTTTTACTTAAAAGGGGAACTCCACAAATTGTATAAACTGTGTACTAGTCATGGGAAGTACAACTCCTGTAAAAACAAACGTAACATACTAATGAAAAAATGCTTGAAAAATTGTTCACATTATGGGAAATATACAATCCGGGGATTTTGGAGCTTGACCCATATTAGGAACAAAAAGTCAGGATATCTCAGCCTCTGCTGCATAGATCTTTTAAAAAGTCTATCCCTTCTGATTCTTCCAACCTTACAGAGCAGAGCAGTATGAAATCACTGGAGTACTGAACCTTTTTTAAGTAAAGCTTTGAACTGAGTTTGGACTTTGCAGCATTGGAACTTTGTGATTTGATTTGGAAAGGCCCGGACAAATGATGTCATCCTGCTGATAGGGGCGTCAGATCAGAAACGGTTCTATGTGTTGCTCTACAGGGCATGGACAAACAATATCTTCTGTCATTTAATTTGGAGGACTTTGCTTTAACAGGGATGCAGGAAGCTGGAGCATATCCCAGTTCATGTTGAATAAAAGGGGTGGAGTACAGGTCATACTTACTATGAATGCTTTTTCCAGTGGTTCACTGCACATCATTGTGCACACATACAGTAACGTACTTTTTTTTCTCAGTATGTATGCATATGTTCATAATCACATACACTCAAACACAAGTATCTTCCGAGAGACAACGATATCCTAAACGCGATATCTTGTCATTCCTCAGGTGATAATAATGACCCTACAGAGAGCTGCATCAGGCCATTATAGTCCTAATAGGTCTTTGTATCTCCACACTGTCTTTTGATGTGTATGTAAACAGCCCTTGTGTGTTTGAGTGAGTCTAAGGATCCTGTGGGAGCTCCCTGTGCGTGCCTGCTCAATGCCATAGCCAGGATGGATGGCAGCTCAATTGAATAAAGGGGCTCACCGCTACACAATACAGCCAACATGCTGAATTCACAATGAGGACTGGATTTACACCCCCCTGTCTGTGTCTGAATTAGCATTTCTAACTCCCTTTCCTGTGTGTGTGTGTGTGTATGTATGTGTGTGTGTGTGTGTGTGTGTGTGTGTGTGTGTGTGTGTGTGTGTGTGTGTGTGTGTGCGTGTGTGCGTGTGTGTGTGTATGCATGTGCTTTCATCTCCAACTGGGACCTCTCCATAAATGCTGCAGGCGATAAATCCCAAAACCCCAGGGAGAAATACTGGTCTTGTTACAGGGCAGTGTCCATGCTTTAGTGGACCGCAGCCCAGACTAAGAGTTTGTGAAGGAAAAAAGGGAAAGATGGCATGGTCAGCGCTATCAGATGCATCCTGCTTTTATAAAACTGGGTTGCCGTGGGTGTGGCAGGATGGAGTTACTACAACGAAGCTAGGTGGGAAATAGAAGGATTGGGGGGGAAACGAAAGCAAGAAGAGAGGCTAACTTAAGGCATTGACATGTAAGGTCAGCATTTTTTCAGGAGCTTAAAAAACAAGGTGATTCTGACAATCTGTCAAGGACCTTGCAGCAGAACAAGAAGGCTAGCATCCAGCCGGTCTGCAAAATCCACCCATGCTTGCTTCATATTCATTACCATCAGTGTTCATGCCAAGCAGCAGTCACAGCTGACGTCTTTGTTTTGAAAGTTTCTGTAATTGGGATGCTAAGATTTGCTTCAAACTTGAGAGAAGATTGTTCTGAACGGGCTTCCACAGCAGCGGTGTGGAAAACGAGACAACGCCAATACCACACCTGCCATCATTATGCTCCTGATTTCCATGGCTTTCTCGCATTCTCTACAACAATAACCCCACAAAAGGCTAATTGCATGTTGCAAAAGCCTCCGTTCCTCTAAAGATTTCTGTGTCTCGAAGGGCAAGATGCTCAATTTGACTCAAATTGACTTCATGGAATAAGACAAAAAACCTGCAAAATTAGCTATAATAATAATGTCTGGATATCAGTGAGTGTATCTTTACACACTGAACAGACAGCTCCCAGCATTATTCTCACTTACAAACAACTGGCCAAGAGAATGAGGGGATCAATTTGTCTCAGTCTGTTTCTGGTGTGAATGGAGCCTAAATTCCTTATCTCTTCAAAACACTGAAACTCCCTGCCTGCTCTGGGCAGAGATGCTTTCATTATTTGCCTATGAATCAGTATTAAGGGAGAGGGAAACAAAGCCAACGGAATATGACATTATCTGAGTGGTGCTAAACACTCCAGCTGTGCGATACGGAAACTTGGAAAAGCTGGCGTGTTTGTACGCACACGTGTTGGAAATGCAAACACTAAGCTGAGTGAACAAGGGGTTCAGGAGCAAGTTGTTTAAGTGTATCTGCACAAAGCCCATCCAAGGAATCTCTCTAAAGAAAAAATAGAGCACCAACACACATACATGCGCACACACACACGCACTTCCACAGTGTACACTACAAAGCAAAGCCAGCACTCTGAGTCAAGCCTCCATTCTCCCTCTTCATCTCTTCTCGCCACTCTCCTTCTCTTTTTCCCTCTCTGTCTCTTTCTCTCCATCTGTGTCAGTGGAGGCTGTTACGTCTCAATCAGGCTCACAAAGACGCACCGGAGCACCTACTCTTTGTCTGCTGTCACCCTCGCTCAGAAGTAAGTCATCTTTCTTTCTTTTTTCTCTTTTCCCCCTCTCTACTCAGTGTGCATTTGTTTGTCCGATAAAACTAAAGAGGTGAGACTGGGATCTCTCTCTCTCTCTCTCTCTCTCTCTCTCTCTCTCTCTCTCTCTCTCTGCTATCTCATATGACTACAGCTCGTGCGCAGACTGATGAACAACCAATCTATATTCTGTGGAGATTACAGGGGCTTTTTGAAAGTGAAGGCAAGGAGACAGTCATGTGAAATGTAAACAGGAAGACATTAATTAGGATTCTGAACTCTGATTCTGAGTATGGTTTTTGTCAATTTGTCTGTTTCCGTGTACATGTCAGTCTATTAGTTGGCCTGCCTCTTGATGACTTTTGATCACTTATTTTCACCCACTCTCTCAATGTGTTTCGTGACTTCAACTATTTACTAGTCACGGTGCATTGGGACGCCCAGCAAGTCACAGATTAGGTTTTGTTGCATTAAAAATGTATGTCCAGAAATAGGAAGTAGCATTTACATCCGCAGGACAAGCGTGGTATCTAACAATGCTGTCAGATGTGTGCATGCTTTTTCTTTTTTCTTTCATATAGACTTTGTCTCAGTGGCTTAGTGTCCTGCTGGCTACAAGGACAACCTAATCTGGTTGCAACTGGCAGTGCCGCAGAAGTACAGTTTTTGCATCTCGTTGCTTATTTCATTGACTTATGGTCGTGATGGCTGGCAGCCTATCAATGCAGAGTAATTACAATAGGCCACTGTGAGGTTAAATAATTGATGTGCTTTTTGGAGCTGATGTATGCTGAAAAACCTATCTGCCTAGAGTCCTGTCAGTAGTTTATCATGGGGTGAGAGAGGGGAGAGTGCAGCCTGACTGCCAATGCTTAGAGCTGTAATAATGATGTAGGTCTGGGCCTGTCAGCACCAGGAACACTGGGAGTAAGCTCCCAAGCTGGTTGCAGCTCAGCTATCAGCTACAGCCTTGATCAATACTTGGAAGAGGAATGGTTCCAAGCTAAAGACACTCCCAAACTCTAAGACTGTCGATCAGCCTCCTGTTAGCAGTGTCAGCCGTGCATAATGACTCCTTGCTGCTCCTAATTATAAGATTAGTGACGAGTTGAAGTGTATTTTGAGAATTTTGAGAGTAAACCGTAACAAATGATGAGGTGACTAACTGTTTAAAGGAAAAGGTACCCATGGATAATTTAACCAGGCATTTAGACCAAAAACATCACTTTGTCAAAAAAAATTAAAAAAAATAACAAGGCTCTGTGTCGGTGGGGGCATGTCATTTCAGGTACTGATGAGATGATGAAATACAATCCAGAAGGGCTAGTTTTGAGTCTTGTTTTCTAGTTGGGCCTTTTTTAGGTGGCTAATATAGAGTTTAGATTCTCGGCCCAAGCCCGAGCCCAACCTGAGCCCGGCCAGGCCATTATCTTCCGCCACTATCCTCGGGCCGGGCCGGGCCCTTGATCAAGCATTTTTTTTTTAATCATTACTTTATTAGCCTAATTGGGTGGGGAGAAAGCTATGCCATAATCAGGAATAGTATCTATATAGGCTATATTTAGGCCAAAGTAACAAATCTGTCCAAAAAGTTACACAACTTGGACTACAGTTACAAAATGCAACACGTGTCATGCGCGGAGTCTCCTCCTCTCGCACACATCACACCGGGGCTGCTGGGCTGTATGGTGTAGCTTAAGTGCAACATGGAGCTTGAGGATGTAAAGAAAAAAAGAAAAACAGGAGAATTACCTTTGAGCAAGTTTGGAGGAAAGTCGGAGGTATGGAACCATTTTAAACAAGTCGTGGGCAGTGACAACATATGTATCGGCTTTGTCGAGTGCATTAGGCTAAGTGTGGCACGCTGCTCGCCTATGACAGCAAATAAAATGGGGACTTGGATGATGAACAGACACATGAAGCAGGCTCGCCGTGGCAGAAAAGATGATAGTCAGCCTTCAACGTCCTCTTTTGTTACTTCTCCAAGCATGAGGGCGAAGCAAGCCCTCACAGAGAAACAAACAGCTCCCTCCCACATTATTAATGTATTGTAAATAAATAAATGTTCTTCCTTAAAATACAGGGGGCATAAGTATACACGCCCCTATGTTAAATTCCCATAGAGGCAGGCAGATTTTTATTTGGAATTAAAATAGCCCCACATCATCACATAACCTTCACCATACCTAGAGATTGGCATGGGGTACTTTCTATAAAATCATCTCTCAATGCAAATCAAACTAGCTATTAGGCTAACTGAAATAAAACCATGCCAATCTCTAGGTATGGTGAAGGTTATGTGATGATGTGGGACTATTTTAATTCCAAAGGCCAAGGGAACTTTATCAGGATGAATAGTATCCTGGATCCATGAAATAACTGGCCTTTAAAATAAAAATCTGCCTGCCTCTATGGGAATTTAACATAGGGGTGTGTATACTATGCCCCCTGTATTTTAAGGAAGAACATTTATTTATTTACGATACATTATTCATTCACAAAGAAAACTGGTGTCCTTAAAGGTTGGATTTTTCCTATTTTTTTTAATATAAGGCATTAAGAGCAATTTCCAAAAGATGTTTTTTATTCCTCTTTTTAGTCAACTTTAACATGGGTGTGTAAACTTATACAAGCCACTGTATATCATTCTGTGCCTGACAGGGGTCACAAACAGAGGTTTTACTACTGTCCACTTTGATTTCTTCTCCTTTTCACTGAGGCAAATACTCTCTTTGTTTGCTTAGTTTCCAAGGCTTGGCTCAGACTCTCGGTCAGTCTGCTGCTCTCTATGTCCTCTTTCTTTTCCTTCTCGCTGCAATGCCCGCAAGCCCCAGAACCAAGCTTCACCCTGACTCACTCACACAGCATTCATTATGTATAGCCCCAAAATATGAAGAATGCCAAGCTTGGGGCAAACAAGTAAAACATAAATAAAGTACAACAAATAGGAAAAAAAGAAAACAGCAATGGTTAAATCTATATTTGGTATACTGTCTGAATGTATTCCCCTTTTTAGCCTCATAATATCATTGATGGGTTAGGGTTATGAGGTAAAACAGGATTTCTTTATGACTGTAAGTAAAATGTAGAGTAAGTACCTGTAGAACACACAATGGATTATTAATAAATATTCAAGAAATGTTGAAGATTATTTTGGAGGACAAATATAAAAACACTCCACTCTTTGCATGCTTGTACGTTCATTAAAGTTCATAGACAGAAGTGCCATCACCATATCAGGCCAAATTGCAGTGAGACATAAACCACAGTTATATACACACACACACACACACACACACACACAATACAGATCAATAAACTTACTTACTGAGCTGTGCTAATGGCAAGGAAAGGATAAGTATGATTAATATTAGAATAATTTAAATACAGTTCTTGACAGAAACTGTAGAAATAAGTCGCCAATAATATGACAACATGACAATATTTTCATTGACGATTCTTAGTATTTAATGCATCATTTATGCATTTTATGTTAATGCACATTCAGTCACAGAATAGTCTATATCCACCACATTCCACTTCTGGGATTGCTCTGGTGCTGCTGGAAATTCCGCCAGATCATGCTCTTTTTGGCCGGATGTCCGTTACCTTCTGCTTTCTTTGTGTTGTGTTGAGGACTATGGTTATCTGCTCCTCAGATCTCTGCAGGGTAAATCCAGACAGCTAGCTAGACTATCTGTCCAATCTGAGTTTTCTGTTGCAAGACTAAAATAACTTTTGAACGGACAAATGTTCCACCAAAACAAGTTCCTTCCTGAGTCTATTTTGCTCCGGCACCGTGGCTCTGTTGGGCGTTTAGTACCGCCCATGACGATTGTGAATGGTTTAAAGAAATGCCAATAAACCAGAGCACGTTTTTCTCCTATCCCCGAATGCTGTGGACTAGCCAGACCCTCCTCCGCAACGCTGTGGAGAGATGTGTATGATGGTCTTATGGTGTTGCCATTTATACATGTTTATTTGGTTTATAGTTTATTGTCTATTTTGTTACTTTTTTGTTGAATGGTCTGGAATATTGTAGTTACTGTGTCATCTTTTCTTGATTTTTGTCTGGGTGGGTGGTGATGACCCAACGCTGTGGAGGAAGGCCTGGCAAAGTGAGACTAGTCACAGAGACACCTGTAGGGAACTTGGAGCAATGGTTGGGTCCATCTTGTGCACTCTCTTCAACAAGTGAAAACTCTTCATCTTCCTGATGTCCTCTTGTTGGGTATAGGCTATGGCTGACTGTAGTGTTCATTCCTCTCACAGTAACCATACGTAAAAATGTCGTAGAGAGGATCTATTTTTCAAAAACTGTGTTTATTTCTTAGCTCGCTTAGCCCAGACCAGCTTACTTCTACAAGGATCTCTAACGTGCCACTTCACATTTGGCTTTCATTTTATGCAAAGAGAACCACATTGTCCTTCCTCCTACAACTAGAGATGAAGCTTAAATAGGCTATAGGAAATTAAGCCTAAAGTGTCTTTTGGCTGAAAAAGGAAAAGGGTGTGCAAATTCATGAAAACAAAAAATCTGAATTAATTTACAATGCAAATTATAAACAAGCACAGCTTCGTTCAGAGGAATGCTCATTTAATATATGTCAGAATTCTACTGATTATTCTCCTTTGCTCCATGGTGAGCTGAACTACTCTTTCTCCAAAATACATTAACCCAGGTCTCAGGCAGACAACAGGGTCTTTTTCACCAAGCCATGCTCATTCCTATCTGTACAAAGAAAACTGTTTTTGCATCTTCTCCCCTTCTCATCAACACAAAGATGAGGTTAGAAGGTCTCCTCTGCTCCATCTTTCATCTGATAAAAATACAAGCTACAAGGTTTTCTTCTCTTCAAGTAAAAGAAACATCCTCTTAATACATTTTTTGATATGTTCTTTTCAAAGTCCACCTGCCACTCTGATATACTATGTCTCTCATTTAGGCAGGTCCTTGCAGAGCTGGCAATAGAAAAATGTATTTCCTTTGCCCAAGGCAACTGCTGGAAGGCATGCACATGACATAATGAATGCAAGTGTGCACATACAGACGCACACACACCCATTCCTGGAATAAGTACCCAATATGGAAAAAAAATGTATTGATTAATTTTGTATATTTAAAAACTACCTGTGGATCAGTAAAAGTATTCAATGTGGCTCAGGATTGCACCTGCCCTTCTCAGCCCTATATTTGATGATACTACCTGATACTACAAACTGAAGAACTGGCATCTACAAATGCTGACTGATCAAGTGATTAGCGTTGTGTCACATTTTCAACAAGCTGCACTTTAACTACAAAAACAACATGCAGGTACTGTATTCACTGGCGTGAAAAGTAATAAGTAGTCACTTGTAATCCAAAATAGACAGCAGAAAGGCAAACTCGGGTATCATGTCATGCCACTGTGAATCTGAACAGCCTCGGAATACTGGCACTATGAAGTTTTGCTTTGTTCTGGCACTGTAACCATTGGTTGGCCCCGGGTGCAGCAACGGTGCCCTCGCCTAATATATAGCGGAGACAGCGGAAAGGGAGGGATGTCCGGCGCTTGAGAGAAGTGCTTTATCCCACCAATGTACATCTGTTGAGCCAGACTACAAAAGTTAGTGGTTAGTGCCTGGTACCTAGTACTTTTTTTGGTTCCAAGCGAGCTGAACCGATACTAAAAGGTGGAGTTAAAACACTGAAGACCACGATTCGTCAGACAGAATCGTCACTTGTGCATCACGGGACATCCTGCACAAACCTGCCATTTTAAAACAGGCAAGCTACCGTGAATAGTGAACGCAATTTTTTATTCACTCAACCCAGATTTAAAAAAAAATGCCATATACTATGTACGGTTGCCGATGAAAGGATTCAGCGAGTGTCGCGTTGAAGATGATGTCACAGCCATTTCACGCTGCGTCACTATAGCGATCAGCTGAGAATTCTGCCAAGGGAGTACTATCTGCAGTGGAAAACGAAATAGAGAACCTGGACTTGGTACCTGGAGGCTACTAATGCCAACAGTGCTGGACCCACTGAGGCCGATTGTCAGTTACAGACACTCAATAATGGCTCAATGGCGTCCGACGGCTGTCAGCCAACTATTGGCTTGTTGTTTCAATGCTTTTAGTTCTGTTTAGGTAGACACTACCACTCTTTGTCTCTGCTTTCTCAGTGACTCATTACATACTTGTAATAAAGGTGTCTGGTTCTCTAACTCCCTGTATTCATTATAGCAATCTCTGGTTGGATATTAGCTATTTACTGCAAGACCCAGAATGTGTGTGAATGAGAGGACATGTAGATAGTGGGACAGTCTGGTGAGGAAGGCCTCCCCCTCCTCTTTAAGTTGTATTACATCTTTATTCCAGTTACAGCAGTGTCATGCCATCTAAAAGCCTTTCCTTTCTTCTGCAAGAGGAAAAGTCATACAAAATGTTTAATTAGCTTGAATAGAAAATGGCTTAAGCAGGTAAAAAAGTCAATACTGTAGAGCGTTGGGGACACAGGCTTGTATAATTAATGTCTTTGCATGCAGTAGCTTGCCAGCAATAGATCTCCTTTAACAGCCACACATTGTGAAATATATAATGGAAGGTGGTTTACCACAGCCTCCTAGTCTGCCATTCTTATATTGTTTGGAAGAATAAAATGTCATTAGCATATTTAAACTCTCTGTGCTTGTGAAATGAAAATATCATAAAACATACTACTGTAAATATGTGACATTATGTATTTGACACACTAAAACTCGCCAAGACATGTGTTATATTTATTTAAATGTTTTTTTAAACAAACACACAAACAATTCTAAGCCCCTATTAACAAATCTGTGGATGTACTTTAAACAAGCGTTTAGAAAGGCTTAAAAGCTGTTGAGTTTTCAAGAAGTGCAAAAATAAAACATAACTCATTTATGTAATTGTCATTAAACATCATGGAATCAGATTTTAATATATTGAAAATCTGTTTAAATCTGAAAAGATATATATAAAAACCCAAACAAAAGCTAAATAGGAAACTGCATCAAATGTCATATTATGAAATTGTATTAAATAAAACTTAGTTGTAATAGAATAATAAGAGTTGTGTCATTCTTTTTTTAGCAGCTTAAAACACAAAAAATAATCTACTTAAAAAACAAATCCACTTTACATTTCCAAGCAGAGTGTCACAGAAAAAGTATTTCAGTACACAGACAACCTAATGGCGTATTGCATCATATGATGAGACGATGGAAGTTTCCTCTAGTATAGTAAATCTAATCTATGTTTACATTTAGAGCACTCTGCCGTGTATGTGTGTGTGTGTGTGTGTGTGTGTCTGGCTGATAAGATGACCAGCTCAGAGCAGGAGACACCAGTGACCCTGAGGTGGGTGGAGACAGTGAAGACAGCAGAGGGAAAGTCGAAGTGACTCTGCCCAGGACTGAGGCCTCGGGAGCGGCACTACATCTTATCTCCTTCAGCCTTTCAGTAGACCTCAGCTCTAATCCAGATGCCAGTCATTTAGAGCACCGAGGGCACCTCTCAATCAAAGCAACTGGCCTCCTGGATCATTCTCTGTAACCTCACAGATACAGATTTATAAGAGGTGAAATGTCAGCAGTAGCTGCGTGGCTCGATAGTTCGAACTGTCACTCACAGAAACAAGAATCTGGGATTTTTTTCTTTTCCAATGTGAGTGCAGGCTTATTCTCACAGTCTAAACATGCAAGTTGGAGTAAAGACTTTTGTATTGACGTTTGTATTTTCAGACACTTTTAGGATATCAATGTGAGTTTGTTAGCTGTCTGATGGACTGGCAACCTGTCCAGATGTCTTCCTACTTCTATCCAGTGCCAGTTGGGCAGTATTCCAGCCCTAGAAATGAATAAACAGTGACACAGTTTATTAATATTCTGTCCTGAATCGATCAAGGAGCCTGTGAGTGTCAGTTCCCCCTTTAACTAAAAAAGGAGGTGAATTAAGTAGGGATTCAACATCTTGTTCAAAGACACTTGAACTTATTAAGCTGAAGAAACTTTTTTTTGGCATCATCCTTCACCCCTGCCACCACCACTGATGTAGCCCTGAGCAGTGTGTGCCTGCGTGTGTGCGTGTGTGTGTGTGTGTGTGTGTGTGTGTGTTTCTACACACACATGCATGTGGATCTGTATACTATTGCAGGGAAGAGTTGTGCTGTTTATTCAATATTGCAGAGAATACCACTGCTTTAAGCCACCTGGGTAAACAGGTTATTGCTATATCAATCATTTACAGCAACATCCAATGGTCGAGACCACAGCCATTATTGACCAACAGACTGACAGAGATTAATGCTGCTGCACATAAACTATCCACTGCCTCTTCCACCTATCCCTCTTTCTTTTCTCCTCCGTTCTCCCAAACATCTGTTTTTTTCTCCTCCACTCTTTCAATCATTTATTTTGTCTTCTGTTCTTTACCTACCTCTTTCTGTTCTATTTTTTGTTATCTGTTTCTTTTTTTTCAGCCAAGAACACAAACAAATCCCCTTATGTCCGCTGTGACTTCAGCCTGACCTTTAAAGCTGTAGAAAGTTGGATTATATTAAGCATTAACCAAAATCTGAATAGACAAAATAATTACTATAATTACTAATAATTAACTCCTGTTGAAACCAGCTTATTTTGGCGAACATGCCCTTTTATTGAGAGTAAAAAGGCACTGTCAGTCACAGTTGATTGACACTATAATCTTAAATTCAGGACGCAAACTTCTTTTACCACAACAAAGGTACTGCATTGGGTTCAGCCTCATATTTAATCAAACTCACATTCATGTTACATACATCTGGAGACAACTGCTCTCTGAGTGCAGTGCAACTTACTGAGTTTAGGATTGAATGTGGGTGAGAAGTACACCTCGTGACACAAACATGATCATTCTGACAAGAAAGAGCATCGGTGCTGTGTTAACAAGTCTGATTGACTTTAGCTAGCCTTAGTAAAAAGCATGATTAATCAGTAATTTATGCTAATATGTGTTGTACTCCAAGAGAAATCATATGAATGTACAATTAACATGATTTTAACCAGGGCGGCAGACATCACTGAAATGGTGGTGAAATGGTTGTGAAAGTGAATGATGGACTACCAGTTACAACAATATGTGGAAAAAAACACATCATCTTTTGAAAGACTGAAGATGACCTAAACTTCACTTGTGTTTTTGAGTCTACTCCAGGCGTCAACAGTGCATGAACTCACAACCACATTTGCTTGCGGTCTGGCATGGCTCATTGAGCATTTCTGGAAGTCATTTTTAAGTAAGTGACTGCTCTCCTTTGCTTAGAAACCTTCCTAAATGGATGAATTTTTCAAAGTGGAAAAACATGGTGGCTGTTTTGGGAACATTGACCAGGGAGACTCATACTTTTTTATATGTCCAACATCTAGTTTAAAAAGTTCTCCATGAAGCTGCAAGGTTTAAGGAAGCGGCAACCATAGACTGTATATTAATGGACAGAGCATGTGTGACGTCACCCATTGGTTTGTGGAGATCTGCTATCCGTCGTCAAGTTTGCCGTTAAGGGCGCAGCCATTCTGGTTGCGGATGTGACAATTTTAGACAAGAGGGAAGAGTGAGGGAGGAGCTGCTTACACTCCACGTTACGTTACACACTTTCACTGGCAATCACATCATAGCCACGCCCTTAAACACCCCCTGCTTTATCGCCGATTTTAAAATCAATGAGACCATAATTCAAAAAATGAACATCATTCTGTATTGTAGAAGATTTAAAACTAGCGATTGAGACCATAAACTCATTATGAAAATGTTTACTGAGGTAATAAATCAAGTGAGAAGTGGGACACTTTCTCATAGACTTCTACAGAAACCGACCTCCTTTTGCAACCGCACGTGTCGCCCCCTGCTGGAATTCAGATAGAATGCAGGTTTAAGGCATTTACGCATTTGCAGCACTTCGCCGTACCGGATGCTTTGTCCATTAATATTAACAGTCTATGGCGGCAACTCATGTCATCTAAACCACTCTCATTAGCTCAGTGATTGGCCCGGCTTCCAGCTGCCAGGCTCAATTATTTCTCAGCGGCAGTCGTCCAGACTTAAATTTCCTAGGCTGACTTTCAGAAGCTAATAGACATCCATATTTTTTAATTCTCACCCTTTCCAGGTTCCTTTATTATGCAAAGAAGCCCATATATTATATACTGTATCTAGTCACAGAAATACATTTAATTGGCTTTTTAATTTCCATTTGAATTAAAATGGGTTCCAGTTTAAATTAGTTTCTTGCACAGCTGTGCGGCTATGATATTCCCTGCTTCATGGTTGATTCAAAGTCACATGTTTCTCAGTGTGTACTGTAACTATGGATGCAGCGGTTAACCGATTTCACTATTAATTGTCACATTGTTAATTGTCACAGTTAATTAGTTGTAAAGGCTCCACTACACCAAGTGTTAACTGACTGCAAGTTATGTGTAGCAGTGTGTGCAGTTCTAATTAAACCTCCTTGAAAACAGAAATGTTCGAGTTTTCACACACACGGCACATCCAACGCCGGTCCAGTCACCGCGGGTATTGACTGTCAGAGTGACAGTGGCTCTCCGTGGTGGGATAACTTACTGCTACAATTTTTTAGCGTTACATCAAGTTAGCAAACACCAGGAAAACACAGAGCAGAGCCAGCCCCTGACCTCAGGACAGCTGCAGCTGCAATAGGAAATTCAACCCAAGTTGGTAAGCTTGCTAGCAACTTTGTTTGTTAACGTTGTTGTTAAGTGTTTGTTAGCTTGTTAACGTTACCAGTTAACAGCTAACGTTAGCCTGTTTAACGATAACGGTAACGTTACAGTTAACAGCCAGCTGACATTAACGAGTCAGAAGCCGATGTTTGCATTTACAGTGAGCGAGCTGACGATAGCGTTACGTTCGATTCGTAAACTCTGCAACAGCTCAAACATGCCACTGACGTTAACACTAAACGTTACTTACTCCTCTTCATCCCGTTTTAGACATAAGGCTGCAAAGACATCTCTCCATCGCATTAATCCTTGGCAACATGCTGCACATCTCCCTGTGACAGGTGCATCTTGTCTAGCAGCTCCTCCAACTTTTAGACACACCAGCTAGCAAGACCCAAAAAAGGCCAACTTTATCCTAAGAAGGACTGCACTGTTGTTGCCAACTTGGCCTTTGTTTGTGTTGTGACTGATTCACCTCTAGTCTCTAATCTTTTCAGATGAATTTAAATAAAAAGGTTGATGATTGATCATATAATCATTTTCAAACCATTCAAAACTGTGTTATTTCTGTTTCAAAAGACAGCAATAAATAACACATTAAAATCTAGAGTGTTCATGTAATTTCATACATTAGTAGTGAAATTAATGCATAATAATCGTGATAATCGTGAAACCGTGATTATTATTATAATCGTACCAACAAAATCTATAATCGTTGCATCCCAATGTGTATGTGTTACGCTATTTGCATTTCCTTTGGGTACTTGCTGTGGGATTTATTCCATATCACTGTTTTTCTTTTCACTGCAAAGGTGAATTTATTGAGCAAGAAGCGAGGGAAGGAGATGTTTTAATGATAATAATTTTTATTTAATAATTTAATGGTTCATCCCCCTGTGGTAGAGGAGCCAGATGAGTAAAACAAGTGAAACCAACTGTTAAATGCATGAGCAGAGCTGATATATTATTGATGACATTGCATGACCACCCATCCCCACACTAACGCACCTACAAACCATTAACACACACACGTCCACAAATACAAGTACACACCTAATAAAAAATGTCCACAGTCCAGCTTTACTGTATACAGCCTGTGTATGTGGCATCTGGCCAACACACGCTCTCTTGTTGTCTTTGTCTGTCAGATACCAAACTCTATAGGCTATAAGGTCTTGTCATATATGAGCCCTAAAATCATCCAAGGCTGCAAAAATGCCATTTGTGGTACAGAATGCTGTACAGCTCTAATACTTCATGCCTTTTGGAGTATGAGCACAGAATGCTAAGACAGTAGCTAATAAGCCATTATTAAAAAGAACATTCTCCTTGAAGAATTCAGGTTTCCACGGTACTGTTTACCGTGGCATAAATTCATTTGGCTGAACACAGACTTCTAACCGCATTGCACTTTAAATCCGTGCAACAGCATAAAGCTGAACATTTTCCAATTATTTCATATTAAACCTTGTCTCACCTCCTTTGAGTGACTTCTTCTTAATTGGAATGTGAAATTAACATATTCTCATGAAATAGCTGAGGGGATCCAGAAACAAAAAAAAGACAGAAAAAAAGAAACAATGATAGGAATGACACATCCTACCATCAATCAAAGGGGAGGCAATGACAGAGCAGAGATGTGCTTAGGGATATTTTTAACCTCTATTTACCCTGCTTTGACTGCCTTGTTATTTCACTGCTAAACCCCGCTACTGTGCATCGTTACACAGATTCTCAGCTAGGAGCACCACCACAATCTTTCACTGTAAGCATTCATAGACTCACTGTTGTGTTTACGTGCCATGCTCAAGGGCAAATAAGCCCCAATAAAAGGACAGTGACACTGAGAAACAGCAACATTTACCTCTTTTTCTCTTAACCTGGAATGGCCATACACTCAGCTATACTATTGGGTCACTGATAACTTCCACTGCTGACCTGTGGAGCATGTGGACAACCATGCATCACCTCTGATACACATGTCATCCATTTCTTTTCACCTGCCAGTGAGGATATTCATTGGGAGGGTGTAATACTGTGTTCAGACTGAAAATACCACTGTTTAACAAATGCAAAGGGCTGCGTTGGTATGACAGTCATCACGACTGCAATGACACATGGTTCACACAACCCTGTTTATCTCCCCCATCTTCCATTCAGGTTGCAGCTTCTGACCAACCACTAGTCATTACTAGTATAGCGACAAGGTCACAATCCCTCACCATCTTCACAAACACTGCCATTTGTGCTAAAAGGTGCAGCCAGCTCACAAGGAAGTTCCATAGCCAGGATAACCCTCAATCTCTACCCTCTTTTACACAGAGATTCTGCAATACCGCCACCATAAAGAAGATCTACCATTATTTGCTTTTTTACAGTGAACCAAACACAGCGACATAATGCTGCCCCAGTGTGTGATTTTAGAAAGCATGCTGGCATCCCAGAAGCAAAAGAAGCAAGGCATGTTACACAACAGCGTCGGCGTCTAGTGTGTCTGTGTAGTTCCGCCATGCCGGCTGTCCCTTTTCAACACAGATGTGGATTTGGCTCTGTAACTTCCTCTGCTGCTGGCTTAACAGCAGAACAACTCTGTCCCCTCATTCTGTGTTCATATGTTTTATACAGAACGGTGAGTAACAATAATGGTGCAACATAATATTGAACAGGCTGTTTTAAAAGGGCTTCTGTTTAGTGGTTTTGCATCATAGGATGACTTTTATAAACTGCAAGAAAAGAATATTTAAAAAAATTCAGCCAGGTTAGAAAAAAGGAGTGAAAACCCATTGCGGTTTTGGTGAATCTCAAGTCTCCAAGACATAATCATAGTAAGGTTCTGATTTTTCCTGTGCCATGGAGCGCCCCGAGATAAACTCACTTTTTAAATTCCCCCTCCATCGTGCTTCAGGGTTGCAAGCCTGTGAGCTTTGTTGCTGTCTAAACTTAAAGAAAACCTTCATTGTTCTATGATCGCTCAGTGTTATACCTGTTTATCAATCAATCTGTGATGTTACGTCCTTTCAAGGAGATAATTTGCTTATGAAGTTTTGTGATTGACTTGTATTTTGTAGTTCCTTTAAGCACGGTAAGAAATAGACAGGAAAGAAGTTTTTCAGTCGAGAAAAAAAAGTTGGGAGTTGCACCTTTCACTAAAAACACCATCAAGGCCACCAAAATATATTCAAATTCTACTACACACACCCAAACAAACACACACACACACACACACACACGTAGAAAGACCAGACAAGCAAAAAGGGGCTGTAAGAAAGACAAAGGGAAGTTCAGTGATAACAAATTAGTTGAGTTTGCTCGGTGGCAGAACAGTGGTTCCCTCTGATTATCTCTAATTAACCTCCATGGAATTGAACCACCATGCACAGAGGGATTAACGCACAGAGGCATGATCTTTGTGTGTGTGTACTGTATGTGTCTGTGTGTGCGTGAGGTGTTACTGTCTCCGAGCCCTCCTAAAAGATCAGAGCAATTCCAATTCAAATACAACACACACGCACACTTGTTTTAGTTGTTTACAAGGATACTGCATTTATACTCATTCCCTAGAGACTGACCCTAACCCTAACCACTACCATTGCATAACCCCAACGCTAACCCTAACCTGAAACTGGTAAAACCTTACTTTAACCAAAAAACAAGTCATGACCCTTGAATCACATTGTTTACCTTTCGGGGATCTGCTTTTTGTCCCCAAATAGAAAGCCTGTGTGATATGACTGTGTGAAGGTTATCATTATGTCCCACATTTACACGTACGTACAAGTGAAAAAACATGCACACACACAGAACAAAGAAAAGGCTTAACACTCCACTAATGCATTAACATTCTCTTCACTGAAAATGTCTGTAATTAGTAAATGCTTCAGGTATCAAGACAATTAGTTTCACAAGTAAAATTAAAGGGAGGTTAAGTGAGTCGAGACTAACCTAACGTACATATTGGCCAAGGGCCACGGACATTTACTGCATGAAATATTATTATGTGTCTAAGTTTCAGTGTGTAAGCAGCAGTTCTTGGCGTTGATGCCCCATCTGTCCCGGCTGCTCTTTGAGCTCTGAATAGCTTTTTCTAATGTACTCATCACTCAGGGACTTTCTATTATCTTTAAATCAAACAGACAAAGACATACACTTTGTCTGGCTCAGACTGCCATCCACCATAGCTGTTCTGGGTTTAGTGTTGAACTTGCATCATGTTAAGATGTGTGCTACGCCACGCTGTGAGCAACCATGATCGGAACATGTGATGATTCTATGGAGCTGGTATGTTTCAATATGTAAAGATTTACACATAAGTTAGAGGTCTGGAGTTGTTTAAAGTAGAGCTAGTTAGGGTTATCGGTATTGTATCGGTCTCCAAAAGCCCATATCGGTGGGGCCCTAGTTTAAAGTGCAGTACGCTTCTCCACGTGCTAATCTAGCCAGTTCACCTGTGGCTGCATTTTCCATTTCTCCCTTGCAATATTTCAAACTAATAATCTAAGCTCCGAGACTAAGGTAACACTTGTAACACCTGTAGCTGCTTCACAAAAAGCCTGCCAGAGGTTTACCAAACTCATTTAAGAAACAGTGAGGCTCCTGTGAAGGTTACAAAAAAGAAAAACAAAATTACTCCTACGACACCACAGGTGTTGGAAAATGTTTGAGGTGACTGAACACAGCCAGTTTTTTTTTGTTTTTTTTTAATGAATGGCTTCTCTCTCAGTTTACAGAGTTGATCTTTTGGACGTTCATGGTCAAATAGTAAGTCAGTTATGGTGACAACCTTACATAGACTGTCCTATCTTACAACATAATAAGTAGGGCTGGGTTGAGCTGAGCTAGCGTAGAAATGAAAAAGAAATGGCAATGATGGGTGAAGCACAAATTGGGGTGAGCTGATGTTGGAAAAAAACACAAAGAGCAGACTGATGAAAACTGATGCAAAGAGAAAAGAAAAGAAAAGGAAGCGGCAAAGAGAAGAAAGCATTTCATTGGCCATTACAGCAGTGATACAATGGGGACAAATGGGTGTTATTTCTTCCTAACCAATGAGCTCAGAGTCCCTCCAATCCGCAACAACAACCTAACGCAGGTGGTATTTGGATATCTGCTTACCACAGGATATAGTAGTATTCTTAAGAGTTGTTGATCATTATAAGCCAAACACACACACACACACACACACACAGACACACACTTACGCACTTCATCATCAGTAGGAGATGAGGGACTGACATGTATCACAGACATAGTAGTGTGACCATAGACTGTAATATACAGTCTATGAGTGTGACAGAATGAGGACCAGGAAAATTGAGCTAGACAGATTTCTACATCCCACTTCCATCTCCTCACCAACACTAAGTATACTGACCCTCAGCATGCACAAACACACGCACACTCACACACATAAATACAAGTCTGTGTTTGCCAGATCCCTGGTGCAGAGCATGGTGTGTTTGAACAAGACAGCCTGCTAAAGTGTCTGATTAGACCTGTGTTTGAACAGAAAGAGACAGCGACCCATCAGCACACGACAGGGATCAGCCAATCACTGCAATGGCTCATCTGCTGTGGGCCTCTACATCTAGCTGGCTCACACACTCGCATCATGCCGACTCACACAAAGACGGACAGAAAGACACAATGACTGACACTGACATCTAGACAGACAGGCAGGCAGACACCACCACACACCCAGCAGGATTCTGCCCATAATGCGTTTAGCTTTTCTATGAAGGGTGCACATAGAAGCACCCACATTACACTGATTCGATTGGCAATGACCTTCCCACTGTACAGCAGGTGCAGGTCACCATGGAAAACAGCTGGCAGGCAGGGAAGTCTCAATCTTACTCTTTGCTCTGTTTTCATTTAAATGAGATGTGTCATATTGCTGATCAATCCCAGATATTTTGTTTGTTTGTTTCCTATTGCCATAGGAGAAAAATAGATGTAGGTTATGACATTCAATCCCAAAGCATGCAAACTTCAACTTATATTTGAATGCTAAAATTCTTATTTGTCATTTTTTTGTTTTTTTTTAACAATAACAAAAATATTTCACTATGATTCACACCAGTTGTCAGAATTTTAGTACCCATGGCAGCTTGGCTTCTGTCCCAGACCTATATGTTTGTTGTCATGGAGGTGGCAGCCAGTAGAGCAGATAAGGCATTGGCTACTGCCTGTGGCATTTTTGTCCGCTCGCCTCTGAAAAATGAAGTTGTCACCATTACAAATTAATTAGCATTCAGCTGACACTGACTGATTATATGTGCAGAAAAAGGTGACACCTTTTGTTATAGGGTCTTAGTTTGCGCTGGTATTCAATATGATTTGCCTCCAAGTCCTCCAAATTAAACAATATATATGCATGCCCTCTAGAACCACATAACAACAGTTTGCAGATACATTTAGTATAAAGGATTTTTTGTTGTTGATTTTAAAAAGAAGAAGATAATCCTACAAAATGTATCAGCTATTTTAAAGTTGTATGTATACACACAGTTTTTAGGCGACAGGGTTGGACATGCAGTGATGTGAGGCTATGCAAATCTTTTGATGTTGGCTTTTGTGGCACTAGTTCTTTGAGGATGGCTTGGTGTGTAGGGGTTCTAAAAGGTTGCCTTTTGTCAGCATTAGCATTGGGAGTAAGGATCTGGATGTGGGGGGTTGGAAGGACTTTTCCTTGACTGCCTCTTCTATCTCAGACTGCCGTCTAGACCAGCAGCTGAATCTCTGTGTCCCTCCTTAACTCCTTAGTGCAGGAGAGACAGACTGTCTGTCTGCGTCAGCAGGCTCTGCTCCACTCTCAGCAATGACCCTTCACATTTAGTCGTCCCTATACAGACCCTTTCTTAGCCCCTAACCATGGACTCATACCTCTGTGCCTCTCTCACCTCCACAAACACACTCACAGCTATACCAAGTCGCGACTCTGTCCACACTGCCTTGCTCTTTCTTTTTCGCTCACAAAGTCACTTCAGCCTTCACTGTCACCCCTGCAGGCACCCTATTGTTTTTTTTCTCCCTTCAGCCCCTCTCACTCTCGCTCTATTCAGTAGCCCTGGCTACATAATTAGGTGTAATTTGGCCAAAATGGAACAGCACTAGCAGTCAATGCATATCCCTTTCTCAGACTCTGAGAAGGTTTTCAATTTGTGTGATTGTCTATTGTGTGGTTGCATTGTAGCACATTTTAAATGCTAAGTTCATAGCACATGCAGTTTTTGCTCAGTCATTTCTGCTTGTCTCTAAAGTTAATTGATCATCATTAGCTCACTGGGGTTGTAGGGGTGGAGAACTGAGCGAATGGTAGATAGAAATCTTTTTGTTTTGCTCTTGTAACAAACTAGTTTTGGATGCAGGAGGAGGGATGGTGTGATGAGGACCAAGTGTTGCTTAATAACAGAATGATTGACTACCAGGGGGAGAATACTCACCACGCCTCATTCAAGTCCTGCATTTACAGGTCGTTTAAAACGGTATCTGATGGGACTAATGGACAGCAGGCAATGGAGGGGTACTAATTTGATTGAATAATGTCCATAATTATGTTTTAATAAGGAAACTCTGCACGTACAATTGTTGAGTGATTGCAGGGCCTTCTTTTTTGTTATGCACACATATTACCCATTGCCTCTAGAACCAGACATTTTGACAAGCACCTCTTGAAACATTTGTCTTAACAAAAAGCCACTTATCATGAGTGCATGCCTAAGTTTGACCTCGACTGGAACAGGCTGCAGCTGGAAGGGAGTGGAAGACGAGAGAGCAAGCAGGAGAATTCTCTGCCGCCTCGACAAAACCTGGGAATGGACCACATTTACACTTACTCTAACACATCAGTCATTCTTTGAACTTCTATTTTCTGAGCACACAGGACATGTCTAATTTTTGCTCTGTGATAATAGGCTTTAAAAGAATTAAGGGTGGTATGTTCACTTTAATTACAGAAAAACATACAGTATTTCATAATTTCCTCTAGTGGTGTCTAGCATGCAGATAGTTTTGATTTTATTAGCCTTTATTAGCCATCTCTGAGAATCCTGTCGGCTTATGTTTATGTTGTCTTGTTGCGCAAAGAATTAATTTGAAAATGTCTATTTTAAAAATCTACAGCAACATGACTTTCTAGGAATAGCATCCTTGTTACTCTGGAAAATCCACACAAAACAGTCAAAAGTTTTCACAGGGGCATTTTCTTCAGCGGGAAGAACTTCTAAAGAAAACTCTTAAAAGTGTGTTCGTGGATTTTCCTGAGTAAGCAAGACATTTTTTTAATTGCCACGAGCACCCCAACAAAGTTCCATTCACCTCCACTGTATTGACGTGAAAGCAAAAATGATAGAGCCGGATTTCTCAAAGCCGGGGGAAACGATCCAAATGGCTGTCACCACTAGAAGAAAACAATATGAATGATGAGAAAATATTTGTTTGTAATTTGGGTTAACTGTCCCTTTAAAGCAGCATATATTAGCCAAATCAAACTGTTGATTTAGATCACATTTGAGTTGTGTCACTGAGATTACACTACAGTAAGCAATGTAACACTGCTCTGAGCACCAAAAGTGACCACATCAATCTCAACTCTAGAAGAAAACAGAAGGATATGGGCACTGTGAGTGTGATCTTTACACTCGCCCCCCGATCGCCACCAGCCACAGGCGAACAGAGGATGATATTGTGTGCCAGCCGCAGCTGCTCCGAGGAGGGGAGCCTGCTTTTTCTATTTCCCCTTCATCAGTAAGAAAGAGCATTTGATACTGCTTCCCACAAACACTGACACACTCCTGTTCCTGTGAGTCTCATTCCCCCACAGCACATACCCCATCCATGCCTCTCCCTACACTAAATCTCCTAAATTTCCCTGGCTTGCATGCCACTCCCACTCTCATACTCCCTTCTGCATATACCCTGCCCATGCCCTTTTCTATCCCTCCCTGTGGTCATTTAAACTGTCCATGCTGAGGAGTTGGAAGCATCTCTATATTTACTCCATCTCCACCCTGCTTCCACCCCAGCAGCCAGTGCTATGTGTCTTTCATCTGCAGGGCTCGATGACCTATATTCTCAGTCTGGCCCCATGCAGCCATAGTTCACCGCTGCTCCACTCTGTCCTGCTGCTCGCTCACTGGCCCCAGGCAGCCGTTGTGGGTGTGGCAGCCAGGCTGAATTAAAATGGGCACTGCAGGCAGACACCCATTCAAAGCAATCCATCTTGGCTGTCTGGAGCACAGTAAATTTCAAAACTAAAGTGACAAAACTAAACCATACTGCACTGAGAATAAGACAAAGAAATAGGCCCATTCCGGTGCCATAATAAATATTTCAAAATTCTAGTGTTTGGGAAGAGTTGCTTTATTAGAGTGTTTCTGAATATAGGTCAACACAGCTTTTCCTGCACATGACCCAGTTTACCTGTTTTTTTCCACAGCGCCATTATTGCATGCACTAATATGATTCAACTAATTATCACTTGTTATAAAATTTCTGTAGACTTATAAATACACAGGCAGAATAGATCAAACAGAGCATGGAGATGGTTCTGTAATTAAGCTAATTTGCAAATCAAGAATGCATTCTTGATTCACTGCTTATTGTCCTTGACACTTAAAGTTGTCTTTTGTTCAGCAGTGAATATGCAATCATATTCCCTCTAATCCAGGTCAGTAGGCTGAGAATGCTCTGCGCTGCTGCTGAGATAATGTCGAGATAATACCTAATCCCTATTATTACCATATGTTGTGAAATAGATCTGGATACTCTTAATTGTGCAAAATATTAAAAGGTACCACCCACATCAATCATAAAGGCAACAGAGTAGGGATAATATGAAATTCAGGAAATTTCCTAAGTGAGGCAGGTGACATTTGGTCGAGTGCATTTAATGCAGTATTCATGTTATTAAATGAGACAAACAAATACCTCTCCTGTTGTCTGTTCTATTACCTGACCAAGAGCCTGGGGCGAGGCAGTGCCATGTTTTAGCACCAGGATAGAGCACTGATACAGACACACATGCTGATGCATAAGCTTAACTTGTTTATCCATATGCTAACAGGGTTTATTCATTTACTGGTTAATCCACAAAAGCTGTTTAGAGGGTTTCTCTTTTTAACAGATGTCACCACACACTGCCTGTTTATATTTCTGCCTGAAAGTCTGTCACCACTTAACTCAGTGTTTTCTGTCTATTCATCCACCCATCCACCCATCCATCCATCCAAAAGCTTTCAAGTGAGGTCAATATTATGGAAAACAAGGGAATTTTGTAAAGTGGATGCTAGATAGCACAAATGACTGCAGGCAGGCTCCATCTCAATGGCTGAGCAGTTCAAAACAATTTGGAAAGTGTATACTACTTCCACATGAGGAAATACAACTGTTGTTCTTCAATTGTGGCACTGATGCATTCAAAAACTGTAGATGAAAATTGATCAAAATCAATCCTCAGGGCAACTGTTCAAGTTGAAACACCACATTTATTCTTTAAGAATCAATGTCCACACTCCCTTTTCCATACAAAGTATAGCTGTGGCACCAACTTTAAAAAAATGATAATCAGATGCTTCTTCCCCCACGGTAAGATTTGTATTGCTAATGTAGCTGCATTCTGCAGCAGAGCAGCTGAGTCACGGTTGTTCCCATAGCCCTAAAAATTGACCTCTCTATGGGCTGGAGACAGGTGTCTGCCCCGCCCCCCCAATGGCAGGACCCCCCAGCCTGAGTGTCTCTCTCTCTCTCTCTCTCACACACACACACACACACACACACACACACACACACACACACACACACACACGCTTCCGGGTTATGAGGTCACTCTGACATGCAAAGGCCAAGCTGTCATGTCAGGGTTTATTAAGAGCCTGGGTGTCTGGGAGATTTAATTAGCATGGCCTGTGTGAGGTAAGTCACTTGTGCTGAAGCAGACTAGGTGCTGGGATAAGGTAGGGTCTAATAATATGTCTCTAACTGGAGCAGGGCCAGGGCTGAGCCATGCTTGGTTAGGACTGACATCTACCAGTGACACACCTAGCTTTCCTAATTTGGATGTCTAATAGCCCACTAGAAGCTGAATCCAGGGATGGCCTAGAGTTCATGTGAGGCAAGACAGAGTCAAGGCGTTAGCCCTGGTGGCTAATACTCAGGACCGTATGCCAGAACAGGACCATATGCTCCTTTTAGATATGAAAGAAGTTCTGTATATTGAGTTAGCCTTGCTCCAGGATGTTATCCGTGTTAACAGACATGCAGCAGCTATGCTTACAAATTACATTGTACTGTAAGTTCAAGCAGGGGCACAATTCAGGTTTAATTCCTACGTTTTACTGACAATATGCTACAGAAATTCAAATATTTTGTTAGTTTGATTTGTATTTTAAATATTCCACATCATTAATTGGTTGACCTACTACATAAATACATATTTTAGTTAGTTTTTGTTTTGTTTTGTGATATCTGACTCTGAGCTTGTGCCCTGTACAATGAATGTGAATGGGAGTGTGCTTCTGCATTTCACAATGAAAAATGAATTTTTTAAATATTCAACAGCAAAGTTTCTTCTCAAAAACAATGTCTCGATTACTCTGAATAATCAACAGACCTGACTGTGGACAGTTTACTGCTACCTTAAACTCAATAGTTTTATTTGTCAAGAGATTGTGGGTATATTCCAATCCTAAACTTGACCGCAGCTTCCTTGTATCTCATCAAACACCTGAGTGCAGTTTTGTTGTAGCTACTGCCATTCTGCTCCAACCACTGTGATACTATTGTATATAATATACGTGTCTGAGTGTGTAACACAAGTCTCTCCAGAGACAACGTTGTCTTTGATGTTGCTGCCAGCCAGCTAGTTGGATGACTGATCAGCTGTTTCTGAAATGGGGACGAGAGGCTATCAGGGATTTTAGCTCCACAGTCACAGGCAGATGGTGTTGTGTACACACACACACACTGGCATAGACGTACATTTCAACAGACTGCAGAACGCACAAGCACTCACACATGCAAACACACAGAGACACACTGCTTTACTGGCCCAAACTCACACACATATCCATAGACAACTAGCATCTCTCTCAAGAGGCAGTGGGTCCAGCATGACTAATTAAAGACACACACACACACACACACACACAGCGCCCTCTTAGACATTGTAAATTACTTTGGCAATAATTGCATTAGTGCAGTAAGTAAATTAAATGGCTGTATGCTTGCAGGCTCTGCGGCAGGACGGCGCACAGGTCTCTCACTGTTTACTCTGCTATGCTGCTGGTAGCCCTCCCAGTCCCTGCCATGTTGTCAGGTGCTCCGCTGTCACACACCATTACCTGCAACCAGCTACCATTTCACAGGCGCACCTGCACATGTGCGCACACGCACACACACACACACACACACACACACACACACACACACACACACACACACCGGCACATGCATACACACAGACCTTTGTAGTTTGTTTCATAGGTCTATTGTAAATTTTCTTAACTGTGTCGAGATGTAATTCAACAGCACATGTATTATTCACAGCTCTTTTCCAACTGCCCTTGTTTTTTTCTTCTGTAGCTACATGCAGCTTAGCACACAATACCTGCGAATACTAAGCAGGCAGCCATGCAGATACAGTACAGATGGATAACACTATAGCAAACTCACCTGCATGTCATTATGTCCACATACACACACACACACACACACAGTGCGTTTCACTATCTTTGTGGGGACCCGTCATTGACATAATGCATTCCCTAGCCCCTTACCCTAACCTTAACCATCACAACTAAATGCCTAACCTTATCATTTACCCTCACCCTAACCATAACCATAACCTAATTATAACCCTAATCCTAAAACCAAGTCTTAATCCTCAAACAGCTCTTTAAACTTGTGGAGTCCAGCATTTTGGCCCCACAAAGCTGTCGGGACCCCAAAAGTACACTGTATTCCCGGTTTTTGGACCCCACGAATATAGTTAAACAAGAACACACACACACACACACACACACAGACTTACACTGGCAGGAGAGCGGTGTAGACAGCCAGGTGTAGGTGTAGTAAGCTTTATCTACGTGTGTCAGTATCAGGAGTCACATCACGTCAGGGGTGCTTCTGGTCACAAGCTAAGGGGCTTAGCCAGCTGGCATCTGTGACCTGTTAAACAGCTGATAAACACGTCACCTGGTGAGCTTTGTGTGGCAGATTAATAAATGAGAAATCATTCAATTGTTCAGCATCTTTCAAAAGCCGTGAAAGTCGGACACAATATCCTGAGCTTCTGCAGTCTATTTAATAGAATGCAAACTGTATTACAAAATCCAAACTAATGCATTACACTGCACAGGTGTTCATATTGCATCTGCAGATTTAACTCATGAACTATCAATTATGCAATATATGAAACAATATGACAAAATAAAACATGGGGAGACAAAATGCTTGCACAAGACATACTGACCTGCTTAAAAGACCACTTACAGATGGATTTCTGCTAGATTCACATATAATTTAGGAGTATGACCTAGATTAAAGTAATGATTTTGTGTGATTGTCAGCGGATCGTAATCAGAGTTATTATCAACAGGCCTTGGATCTGTTCCGAGAAGCTGGTTTATTGAGTTATCTGGTAAATTATGCTGACTCAAACCTGTCAAATCTACATGGCTGATGTAAAAAGGTCTACATTTCATTGAATTTTACTTTTCAAAACATACACTACACATGCTGCAATCAGTCAAAAACATACATGATGACCAATTCACAGCACCTCTGAGCAAGCAACTTTCTGTGTGTCTCTGCCACCCAACAGACAGGCCAGGGTAAAGATATTGATTTGAAAATGGAGGATAATGGTTGGAACTAATCAAACAGAGAGGGAGCTTTCGGGATGGGGGGTGCGCTTAATATCATAGTGCACATGTGTGTGCAAGGAAAACTGCATACAGTAGTTAAGCAAATGGTAATGCATTGACAGCACATTTCTGCTGTCATACTGAGTTGAACAGAGGTCATGAAACCAGAACTGTCCGATCCCATTTAGACACAAGGATCTTGGCTAGAGTGTCAATGCACATGAGCTGGAATGAGATCAAACAAACAAAAAACTGCCACAATTACCACCACAGCCTGAGCTGGCATCCCTGCAAATGATTATAGTGCCATCTGATGCAGCTTGAGCACAAACGGTGGAATAGATTTGGTACAAAGCCAAAAAACTATTGATTGAATGAGGTAGTCTTTTGAGGTGTGGCAGCTGGGAATATCTTCTCATTGTTTGTGCTACCTTAAATTTAGAATTAATGTATTTCTTATTAAAATACATTTAAACAGCAGCAGGATCAAAGAAAAGGGCGTTCTAGAAAGGAAACTACAGTCGATAATATGATAATGTCCAGGGAAAATGATCGCTACGTTTTGCTGAAAACTATATTTTCTCCACGGAATCTCATTTACATTTTTCTTTGCGATTGTCTCCTATAGGGAGATGGAGTAATTTATGCCTCTTGTTACTGGGCTGTCTGCTCCAGTTTTGAACTGAATATGCTATTGTGGTGTGACTTTCTTCTTACTGTCGTGTGTGAATCTGTGTATGTGTGTGTGTGTGTGTGTGTGTGTGTGTGTGTGTGTGTGTGTGTGTGTGTGTGTGTGTGGCATCTGAAGGTGTCTTAATGCCTGCAGCAAACTGGCACACTCAGCAGATAGGAGAGAGACTGATTCCCTGTTTGTTGACAGTGCACTTAAATGCACACGTATGTGCACTTGTGTGCGTACGTGTGTATATGAGTGAAACCTCACATCATAAACCAGCTCCGGTGAGTAGTATATAAATCATAAACAAGTCGCTCAGTCCCAAACACCAGTCAGATCCCCGCACTACTGTGTGTGTGTGTGTGGGTTAATACATGGATGAATTATTAATTTCCATGGGCAGCATTCAATCTGCAGGAGTCAGAAAACAAGAGAAGCTGATTGGCTGTAAGCATAAAAAACAAACAAAGAAACACACAGGTGTGTAATTTTAGATGACTGAAATTCATGCTTCTATCTGACAGCAGGACACAGTGAGTCAGGCAGCTAGAGAGACAAAGATAGAGAAGCAGAAAGAAATGACGTCCATCATAAATGTTTCATAAAGATCTCAGAACTGTGAAGGATTCATCAAATCCAGAGGGAGGTCTCTGGCCTTCGTACCACTCCCTCCTCTTCAGTTCCGGGCATCTATTCTCTTCCTCTGTCTCTTTTACACACACACACACACACACACACACACACACACACACACACACACACACACACACACATCCACGGAAGTTATATATGAGCGTAGATAGAATCAGCTGCCGAGTTATCATCATCTGACTTTTCATTTACCAGTCCTATTAGCCCCATTACCCTCTCAGCCAGACCCTCTGCTTGCCCTTCTGCTCCCTTTTCACAGCAACACCATGATTATTTTTCTGAAACCCGTCTATTCCAAATGTACTTAGCTGCTTTCCCCAACTCGAACACTTGGCTGAGTGTGTTCTCTGCTGGCTGACATGCTTTTTTGCTTGCTAGCTGGCTGCTGGCTGACTACAAAGTTTGCTGGTGGCTACCTGGCCTGTTGAGTCATTTAGGGTGCCCTTAATGCCACAGTGGATAAGGAGCAGGCAGATGGCTTGGCCTCCAAAACCTCTCCATGCGAACGCAAAGGGGAGGAGGAGGCGATGCGAACTGACAGAGGGCCCCTGTGTTACTACGCACCAGAGCTTGGAGCAGCACACAGCAGAGCACGGTCCAACACACATAACATACCCATGCACACAAAACAGCGATTATGAATAATTATGTTCAGAGATCCTTGATGTAGATCAAAGCAAGCTGGCACCATTTTGGTCACGTTCATTAAAAGCCATGTTTAATGCATGTCAGATATTTTAAAACAGCAGCAGCATGTTAACAAAGTGCTTGAATGTGTAGACTAGTGGGGCGAATTTGGCTCTTTATAATACCAACATGTAAAAATGTGCGGTGTGTGTGAATATGTTCACACTCAATGGTATACATAGTAATCAAGTACTTCTTATGTGCTTCATTTAATTTGAATCACATGTAATACTGCCTAAAGCGCACCCTGAATATTAGGGGTGGGAATCTCTTGGCACCTCACGATTCGATTCCGATTCAGAGGCCAACGATTCGATTCTAAACTGATTATCGATGCATCTCGATGCAACAATTTTCTAATGTACATTTCCATGCGTGATTTGAAAAAATATACATATAAATCTGAGTTTGCTACTCAGACTTTGCTAATCACTTTCTAGACAAAGCAGCTAGACAAAGCTTAGATTTTGACATATACAGTATTTGTCACACATAAGTTTTAATGAAATGTTTTGTCTACTGAGGTTTTTGTTTAGTAGTCGTTCCATGCTTAAGCCTTAAACATGCTTGTGAAAGTCCCCTTCTCTCACAGTAATCTTCCATGTCAGAGGCTCAGTCATGTTTAAAGGTGGAGGATTGGCTTCTTAGAACATGAAACATGAGGTGGTCAGATGTAATGTGATAAAGTAGATGAACAGCCTATATGTGTTTTGCCTAATTATTTTATGTATGTCTTATTAGATCATGTGTGTATATACAAAATTTAATTTTTTTTCTCCTTTTGGCCATTTTTGTGTGTTTTTTTTCTGCACTCTTGCCTAAACTCTAAGCTGTTGTCCATTATCCCATCCTATTTCAGTCACTCTGTTTTCTGATTTGTACTTGTCTGCACTGTAACTTTTAAATAAAAATCAACAACATAAAAAAAAAAAAAACTTGATTATTAACTTATCAGAATCGAGCATCGAATCGTTCTAGAGAGAATCGCGATGCATCTAAGAATTGATTATTTTTCCCACCCCTACTGAATATAATGTTTTAGTGAGAGTGAGGAACAACAGTGGGATGTCCAACAGCCATAGTAAGACTGATGTCTCCCCTGACAATAATACTGTTAACTGTCAGTCTGGCTGTGTAATCTGCTATTGGAGATGAAGCTTTGCTGACACAGGTTTATGCAGCAGTATGCTTTTTTCTTACACTGCAATAAGAAATACAACACATAGAATATTATAGGCTACATTTCGTGTGTGTGTGTGTGTGTGTGTGTGTGTGTGTGTGCGTGCCTGAGTGTATCTAAAGAGAATATACGTAAATATACAGTACACAAGATGCCTGAAATTGGCCTTTCATATTAGCCCAAAATCCTCAGAATTACGTACAATAATGTAAACCTCACAATTTAAAATTCATTGCCATAGCAAGGCAATAACTTAAGGTGTGGTGGTCGTCAGGGATGGGCGAAGGTGAATGGGGTTGTGGTTATTAGCGAGTCAAGCAAAGTTACATGTGTTTTATTGCAGATAAGGTGTGTCCAACATCTGCGTCAGTTGTGGCTCTGCTGTGTGTATGCTGTGTCAATCAGCCCCAGGCAAGATGCCATTTTGAGGTAGACAGCTCATCAAGATTAAGAGTTAGTACATGAACTTGAATATCTGAGGGAGAGGAGGTCAGGACTTAAAATACACAATTGTTGCCTCAAGGCAGAAAGTTGCATCGTATACTTTTACACGTGTACATTTCCTGCACATTTCCTCCACAGCTCCTGAATATTCCATGTTTCTGTATGACACAAGATATTAAGGAATGAGCGTTCAGGGCTAGAAATGAGATAAGTACAGGACTTCGAGTAGAATTCACAAGCAAAGTGGGGTGAGATAGGAATATAAAAAGATCAGTATTGCACGAGCAATCCTGCGTTGCAAACAAACACAGCCGGTCCAATGTTTAATGGAAACAACAAGTAGTGTCGCTTACGATCAAAACAAAATGTCTAAGCCTTAATTGTTCTTCTGAAATGACCTTACACAAACATTTGATTAAGCTAAACATTGCCTGTCCCTCGCAGGGCTGAAAATCTATCCTACAGACCAATAAAATAAACCAAATGCCTTTTAAATGACAGGGGATGCTTTGAAGAACAGTAATAGTCCCCTTAATGTACAAACAGACAAGTCTGATGGAACCAGGAGATCAATAATAAATTAATGACTGCTCTAGCCCTTTCACACTAAAATGACTCCCTGGAGGTGATGCCAACAAAGTCTCTTTATCGCTCCTAAGAAGCTATCCCCTTGATTTTATCTTTCTTTCCAATAAGCTGTATTATTCTGTGCTGGGACTCACATGTTGTTCTTTTTCCTTTTTTTAAATGTTTCAAATCAATCCGATTGATTTCTTTTTGTAGTATTTACATGAGCACTGAATATAATCATAAGATACGTTGTCCCATTTACCTGCTGCCCACTAAAAAAAGTCCAAAATAATGATTCTTAAATGCACAATACACAGAATGCCGTGCTCTGCCGTGAAAGAGGCAAAGCAGCGGGTGTGGGAGAAGTTCGGAGAAGACATGGAGAAGGACTTTCGGTCGGCACCAAGGTGCTTCTGGAAAACCGTTCGCCACCTCAGGAGGGGGAAGCAGGGAACCATCCAAGCTGTGTACAGTAAGGATGGGACGCTGTTGACCTCGACTGAGGAGGTAATAGGGCGGTGGAAGGAGCACTTTGAGGAACTCCTAAATCCGACTAATACGCCCTCTATGGTAGAGGCCGAGCTGGAGGATGATGGGGGATTGTCGTCAATTTCCCTGGTGGAAGTTGCTGAGGTAGTTAAACAACTCCACAGTGGCAAAGCCCCAGGGATTGATGAGATCCGTCCAGAAATGCTTAAAGCTCTGGGTGTGGAGGGGTTGTCTTGGTTGACACGCCTCTGCAACATTGCGTGGAAGTCGGGGACGGTGCCTAAGGAGTGGCAGACCGGGGTGGTGGTTCCCCTTTTCAAAAAGGGGGACCAGAGGGTGTGTGCCAATTACAGGGGTATCACACTTCTCAGCCTCCCCGGTAAAGTCTACTCCAAGGTGCTGGAAAGGAGGGTTCGGTCGATAGTCAAACCAAGGTGGAAGAGGAACAATGCGGATTCCGTCCTGGTCGTGGAACAACGGACCAGATCTTTACTCTTGCAAGGATCCTGGAGGGAGCCTGGGAGTATGCCCAACCGGTCTACATGTGCTTTGTGGATCTGGAGAAGGCGTATGACCAGGTCCCCCGGGAGATACTGTGGGAGGTGCTGCGGGAGTATGGGGTGAGGGGCTTCCTTCTCAGGGCAATCCAATCTCTGTACGACCAAAGCGAGAGCTGTGTCCGGGTTCTCGGCAGTAAGTCGGACTTGTTTCAGGTGAGGGTTGGCCTCTGCCAGGGCTGCGCTTTGTCACCAACCCTGTTTGTAGTATTTATGGACAGGATATCAAGGCGTAGTCGGGGTGGAGAGGGGTTGCAGTTTGGTGAGCTGGGGATCTCATCGCTGCTTTTTGCGGATGATGTGGTCCTGATGGCATCATCGGCCTGTGACCTTCAGCACTCACTGGATCAGTTCGCAGCCGAGTGTGAAGCGGCTGGGATGAGGATCAGCACCTCTAAATCGGAGGCCATGGTTCTCAGCAGGAAACCGATGGAGTGCCTTCTCCAGGTAGGGAATGAGTCCTTACCCCAAGTGAAGGAGTTCAAGTACCTTGGGGTTTTGTTCGCGAGTGAGGGGACAATGGAGCGGCAGATTGGTCGGAGAATCGGCGCAGCGGGTGCGGTATTACATTCAATTTATCGCACCGTTGTGACGAAAAGAGAGCTGAGCCAGAAGGCAAAGCTCTCAATCTACCGGTCAGTTTTCGTTCCTACCCTCACCTATGGTCATGAAGGCTGGGTCATGACCGAAAGAACGAGATCCAGGGTACAAGTGGCCGAAATGGGTTTCCTCAGGAGGGTGGCTGGCGTCTCCCTAAGAGATAGGGTGAGAAGCTCAGTCATCCGTGAGGAGCTCGGAGTAGAGCCGCTGCTCCTTCGTGTCGAAAGGAGCCAGTTGAGGTGGTTCGGGCATCTGGTAAGGATGCCCCCTGGGCGCCTCCCTAGGGAGGTGTTCCAGGCACGTCCAGCTGGGAGGAGGCCTATTATATCTCCAACCTGGCCTGGGAACGCCTCGGGATCCCCCAGTTGGAGCTGGTTAATGTGGCTCGGGAAAGGGAAGTTTGGGGTCCCCTGCTGGAGCTGCTACCCCCCTCTGCTCGTGCGTGAAGTGAAAACGCGTGAGCAAATACTATTTCACATTGTAATATTTTTATTTT
Organism: Sander lucioperca; assembly: GCF_008315115.2. Classification (NCBI taxonomy): domain Eukaryota; kingdom Metazoa; phylum Chordata; class Actinopteri; order Perciformes; family Percidae; genus Sander; species Sander lucioperca. The sequence continues at coordinate 28,461,343 of NC_050175.1, read as the reverse complement.
TAATCTTTTGCATGTTTGTGTGCTGCTGCGCATCCCTGTGTGTGTAACAAGCATAGTGTGCACGCGCTGTGCACGAGCCTAGGCACATTTTACTAATGCGCTGTTAAAATAACAATGAAATGCTGCGTTATTGACTTTAGACCAGGTTTTTGTTAGTCAATGGCGCGATCACTTTCCGCTGCCTCAAGATAGCAATACACCAAGAATGAACCTGAACACAACTCCCTGTAAGACCAGCACGCCCATGGGCGCACAGATTAGCCCAGGTGCATTTGCTATTTACACGACGCGGGCGCTGGACAGGAAATTGACGACTGCGTCGCTCTCAAACTAGCAAAGACACTTGCGTCGGCCTTTGCGCTGCGCCAGGTGCAAGATAGGGCCCAGAGTGTTTTCAGATTGATGAAGAAAGGATAAGAAATGGTTCATGCTTTAGATCAATGTTTACTAGAGGTCGACCGATATGGGTTTTCTCTGGCCGATGCCGATCTTTAGAAATCAGGGTCAGCCGATGGCCGATTAATGCTGCCGATTTATTTTGGCCGATATTTGGCCGATGTGTGCTTGTTTTTAAACCTCTATTTGAAAGATAAAATGTAACACTAATATACACAGAATTTCTCAACAAAAACATTTATTGAACACTTCACATATGCCTACTGTATATTGTATAAATAATGTATGAAAAATATATTAAATAAATGAAACAGGTAAGAAGAAAATAAACTTTGTCAAATAAACTTTTAAATGAAAAAAATAAAGTTTAGTGCACTTAGCAGCATTTATTAAACTTCTGAGAATACAAATCTGCAAAAAATCTGAAATCTGAAAAAAATAAAGTTTAGTGCACTTAGCAGCATTTATTAAACTTCTGAGAATACAAATCTGCAAACACTATTTCCTCCTAACTCCTGTTGAATCACAGAAGACTAGGGCTATCTAAAGTCAGTTCTTGTTCACCTTGTTTGTTAGATCATTGTTCATTTGTTGAAGTGTTTTATCTGTGTGTTGACCTCATTAGGATCTTATCTGAGCAGATTTCTGTCATTCAAGCAACTCTTGGTTGTAATTTAAAACTCGTCCAGCCAATTTAATAAAATTAAGGGTTTTATTCGTGCTCAAGTCCATAGATGCAGTTAATGGATACAGGCACGGAGAACTGAAGGCTCTGTTAGCATCGATTAGCTCCGTTAGCGGTTAGCTCTGTTAGCGGTTAGCTCCGTTAGCGGTTAGCTAGCTCCAGTTAGCTCCGTTATAGGAGTGGATGAGACTGCCACGGACAGGGGTAACAACCAGACTCTGATAAATGACATTCGGGGAGCTTCCACAGCGGTGTGGCCGCGGTGTTTTGTACGGTTAGTACGATTAGTACAGTTAATCCCAAGGTAAGAACACCAGCAACATGCTAATGCTAACGGTAGCGTCTGAGCCTGAAGTGGCTGCGCGAGACACACGGCAAGACTTCACGAGCAGTGTTGCCAACTCTTTTCCAATGAAAGTCGCTAGCACCAGCTCCAAAAGTCGCTAAAAGTCGCTAGATGACATCATGTGCTCATTTGCATATTTGTGACATCATTACGCAATCATTTGTATAAAGCTTAGTGGTTGTGTCAGCAAGGTAGATAGAAAGAAATAGAACTCTTTAGCCAAATAATCACAAATTCAAGGAATTTATTTTACCTTATAATTAATACTTAATAATTAAAAAGAAATTCTACAAAGGGAGGGAAAAAGAGCAATAAAGAATTATTAAAGAAGGCTGGCTTGCTCAGGGCCAGGCCAGCTCAGCGGAGTCTTTCTCCCGTCGCGTCCTGCTGTCTCTCCTACCTACACCGGTCCCCGCACACCCTGTCCCCCTCTATGTTCCATACCCCTCCCCTTCTAACTGCCAGCGCACTGTGCGCAGTGCTGCTGCACATGAGGAAAGAGGGGGGAGGCTGCTCCTCTGCTCCTCAGTCACAGAACAGAAGACTGTTTTGGCGGCTACAGAAGAGAAATACCCTGCGTGCTGGCTGGACAATACTGGCGACTTTTCTACAGAAAGTCGCCTGATTTGTCGCTAGTCGCTTTTTTGAAAATAAAATCGCTAAGGGGGTCTGAAAAGTCGCTAAATCTAGCGATAAAGTCGCTAAGTTGGCAACACTGTTCACGAGGGGAGGGGCTGCTGGAGAGAGGAGAGGCAGCTGGTCTGGGCGCGCTGTAAAAAATGTTGCCTATTCATGTTTTTAACACTAGGCTGCCCACAGATGCGCCTGCCTATTAATCGGTTTGATATACTGGGATATTGGCCAATGCAGATTATGTTAAAAAAATGCCACAAATCGGCCGATTAATCGGCCGGCCGATAAATCGGTCGACCTCTAATGTTTACTTCTTCAGTCACACTAAATCCCTGACTCACTGACCCTCTTGTTCTTGGCCACTTTCTCTGCTGACCATTCCGCTTCAATATGTTTCTCTCTCTTCCGGCCTGTTTTCTGCCGTGGCAGTGTGTGTTTTGAATTGTCTTGGCTGTTGGCCTTCTTCCAGATCATGTCACTCCCTAAAGATGATAAACAGGCTTGCAGGGTGAGGTGGATGCAGTCAGGTGGCCAAACATGTAGGGACGAGCATTTCTAAACGAGGCTGAGACAGGGGCTTGCTTTGTTATTTGCCAAATCTATTATTGTGGTGTTCTGCATGTGGTCGTGCCAACAGCTTATTGTTCACCCGGGTCAAACAGGCCATCGCAGCCCAGTCAAGTCCCTGCCAGCTAAGCATGCCACGTCTACATGAGGCTAGAGATAAGACGAATGACAGGGGAGGTCATTAAAACAGGAACAACATTGCTGCTCTCACTCAGCTTGAATATGAATCATGCAGCCAACTTGGATATGTGAATGTGCAGACGCATATGATTCTCAGGAGAAGAAGCCTTTGCCTGTTGCTTGACGCTTTGGCGCTCTCTTTTCTGGCAGGAACCATTGAAATGCAGACCGAGGGGTATGGATAATGGACAGTCCCACAGTGGCGCAGCGCTCCACACACTCTCTGCCATTCCCTCAGACAGCCACTCCTGCTGTAGTCTGCACTACACATACCCTCTTTTCAACCCCAGGGAGGCGCTGGCAAGTGGCCAACCATCACTGAGTCTGTGAGTGACTGAATATGCGCGTGTGTGTTTGTGCATGACTTTTTGTGTGGGAATGTAGGAAGCGCTTGCTCGCCAAGAGCTATGCTTGTTAATGCCCTACAGACTAAGTGCTCTCCCTTTTCTCTCTTTTGCTCTCTCCTCCACTCCTCCCCTGCTCTGCCCATCTCTTTTGCCTTCTGAGTGGCCATTGCTGAGAGAGGAGGAGGAGGTGGTGCTGGGGGATGGAGTGGGAGGCTGGAGGGAAGTACACAAACAAAGTAGAATACGAGAGGAAGTACACTATTGGGCTTCGACAAGCTGATCCCTCCCGCTGTCTCCCAGCTGCCGTCTCCGTTTGATGCTAAGAGCAATCAATATACTCAGCTCAGAGCTACGCATCAGATTGTCTCACACTACTCATGCTAACTACATACATAACCCACCAACTTTCACCATATTCAACAACAATAGAAAGGAGGACCACTGCCAAGCACACCTGGTTACCTCAATTCAAATGTATATATATATATATATATATATATATATATATATATATATATATATATCATGAATGAGTCTGAAAGTGCTTTCTTTTTGCAATCAGTAGGATTTACCAAAAGATCCCCACAGTTTTAACTCATAGCTGAAATTTCACTCTCACACGCACACACGCACGCCTCCATAACCTTGTAACAAGTACAGAGAGCCACAGAATGTCTGTGGTTGCTTTTGCGCTTGGACCTAATGTTATTCTAATAGTTCAGCTTACACCAGAGCGGATAGTGTCATTACTCTATATGAGTCTGTTCTCTGTGTGTGTGTGTGTTAAGGTGGCTGTGTAACAAGACACCTGGGGTAAGACATAAAGAGGCCCATAGCTCCTGTCTGCGAGACGGAGGGCTGAGAAACCAGGGCTAGCATATTTAAGGGAATCATAAAGAGAGCTGAGCCTCTTCCATCTCCTTGAAATACGGGGCAGGCAGAGTTGTGTTATCGTTTCCCCTTGCTAGACTTCCATCCTATCATGCATCCCCTTTTCTGCCACATCCATTCATAATTATCTTGTCTTTCAACTATCTTCCTCTCTGTACTTCTCTCATTCCACTGGGCATGAATGGCGGCGTGCCACCTTGCCCTCTGAGCACTCTTGTCTGATTATGGAAAGAGGTTTTTGTGGCCATGGCATCTGGCAGGGTCAGCCCACATACAAGTAACAATGCCGTATACATTCTCCAGCGCAGAGCAAACAGAGAGGGACGCTCCTACTGGACCTTAGTGAAAGAACCACATGAATGCAAACAGACCCAGCACCGCAGAGTGGACCTCCTGAATGAGGGGTCCTGTTTGATTTAATCCCAGCAATGCGCCCTGAACCTCACGCACACACAGATTTCACAGGCATTACGCGGGGCTGCTGTTTGCACTGAGGCTATAGCACGACGCAGAGTGGTAACACACTGAGGATGCCAAAGGTTTGGATTTTCCCATGATAGCAACCACTCTCACTGGATAGATGGTGAGTAACCAGGAAGGAATCTGTCCCTTTTCAATGGCCACTGAAAGGGGAGCTGTGAAATTGTCCGAAATTTCTCTGTGTGTAAACAGAGGACTGAGGGGGGAACTCAGGGACCCTGCCTGGGCCAGACTGAACTGCTTCCCTGGACTCTTTCTTTCTACCTCTCTTTCTCTCTGCTTGTCCCTCCTCCCTTTTTCACTACCCACTCCTGTCTCAAATTAATTTTCTTTCTGTCTGTCCCCCTCCCCACTGTGAACAAGTCCCACACTGCGAGGACACAGGAGCGGTTTTGCACGCTATTCTCAGATGGCATTAATTAGTTTTGAGCTTTTCTTATCGAGAGACAGACGCTAAATACTTCAATAATAAGCAGAGCGCAGACTGTGTTTGCCTCCCAAAGCAAACTATTGCTTTATGAATAGAGACCGGGGGGGGGCAGAAGGAGAAACAGACACCTGTCTAAATGTACAATGTCTTTTCTTGTATCTAAGTTTCTCTGACATAAGTGTGGGTCGGTTACTCCAGTTAAACAATTTGAATCATCTCCTGCTTTGAGTGAGCATTACCACACAGGAATTTGCCTAAACTTTTTGCTGGTTGCTAGGTGACAGCTTCAGCTCCTGGTAGCATGCTGTGTGAATGAAGAGGGGGTAACTAATGTCCTCACCCAATGACCACGCTCTCAACAGACTGCTCTTGTCCAGTAAAAAAACAACATTATGCTACTTCCTCAATACAATCAAACACACTGCAACGGGCAGGCTGAAAAGCACTAATACTCTACATGTGCTGTCTGATGTATTCCACAGTGAAAAACAATGGCGCTTTAATATGGGAATAGCACATGCAAGTGGAATGAAACTGCAAAAATATCTATTTCAACCAGTACATTATTTTCTTCTGGTTTTACTGTAACATATTTTCCATTGTTTCTTACACAATTCAAGTAATTTAAGAAAAATCTAAGGTCCTATTATGGGTGATAAAACAAGATTAGTATGCTGTTTCTAGGCAATAGATGCTTGTTCTAATAATCATAACTTTATGGCAAACAATTTCCACAATTAGCAGAATTGAATTGCATTTGTTGTAAGAGGATATGAGCAACAACATGTTTACATTTTCACAAATGACAAGGGAGAAGCAGAGAAACAGAGAGGCGAACAGAATGGTAATATAGGTTTGACAAGATGTAGTCTGTGGACTGGGGTTTAATATTATGACATAACATTGTACTGCCAGAATGCCTCTCCTCAATGACAAAATGTTGTTACTCACACACAAACACACACACACACACACACACACACACACACACACACACACACACACACACACACGCATGCATAAACAGTACTTGTACACACATACTGCAGACATACTAGGCCTACAGGCTGTGAAAGAAACTCCAATAAGTAAAAACAACTGAATCTCAGTGAGGAGTAATAAAAATACCTCACAGTCAATTCGGTACATATCTGCTATCAGACTGCCTCTGCAAAAGGTCCCTCATCTATATTCCTGACAGACCTGATGTTTCGCCCATTTGCTTTAAAACATACATTTGTGTCAAACGAATGGCGCTATAATCAATCTCTCTGCCAATGTCAGAGTCAATGGCAAAACCATTTACTGCCTCTTTGAAACTTTACTATTTCACGTCAGAGAAAGGAACTGCTAAATAACCACTGTGTCTCCAAGTTTGGAGCATGGCAAGGCACCCCACTTCCCAGTTTACTCCCTTTAAATACATTTAATTCATCTTAACGGAATAAATATGGCAGGGAATACAAGAAATGACTAAAGAAAAGAGCTGCTTCACAGCTAAATCATATTTTAGTGCACTTACAATACCTCTAAAAGCCTGGGTGATATGTCCTCACAGCGAGAGGGATGGCTCACGGGACTGTGGGGTAGAACGAACAGCTTGAGACTGCTCGTTACAAACATTTAAACCAACCTAAAATACCAGATGCTCACACTAAAGTGCTCCTTCATAGTGCTTCTGGCATCACTTCCTTTTGTTGCCAAATGCTCAGAAGTCTGTGTCTGAGAAATGTAATTCTCAGAAAATGTAATATTCGCAAGCTAAATGTACCTTCAAAATGCAGTAAATGTATTTTAGATTCTGTACACTGAGTGGACAACATTTCCAAATAAAATGAAATCCTGCACATTTTCCTGTTTCAGGACATGAAGATGAAAGAGTTTTTAAATTGATTAGCAGAAAGTGACATGAAAAGCTCCTGGAATTTTTATTTTACTGAGATGATAGTGGCTCAGTTTGTCTGCTGTTCAGTCCATTCGTTTATTTTGTCAACTACAGTTTGTCTGGGCCTTGTGCCAACAACCTTCAATTTTAATGGCTTAACTCAGCTGAGGGTGTGGTATGCAAATTTCAAGATGTGCCTGTTCCAAATGTTAAGATTTTTACCACATTCATTATCATGACTGCAACTGAAATGGCACACAAGAAATGGTGTTCAAATCTTAGTCAATAATTAATTATGAGCCATTTATTGCCATAATGGCCCATCACTATTATAGTGTGCAACTGCCATTAGGACTGTCCGTACTGTCTGGGGGAAGTATTAGTAAATATTGGCAACATAGCAACTATCGCCACTTCTGATTTGGCCATTCCCAAGTCCCAAGAAAATCACAGATGTGTATGGCCTTTATCCTTATCTCTTCCTCCCTGATGAAGCTAGCAACATACTCTTAATCAATATGTTGGCATATATGTCTAAATAACTAACAGTCAACAGTATATATATTTAATAGCATCCATTCACTTGCTTTTTGGGTTACATTTGTCTGTAAGTCATAATAGATCAAAATAAATCAGATTTGGAGTAAATATTTAAACTAGCCTTGTCTTCTCTGCGGTTCTACTTCAATTTCTTTAAAAGGATTCTGCCATTTTCTTTTGTCAGAAATGTCAGAGAGATCTAAAGACTGGTGATGAACACACATTCCTGATGAAGGAATGATGGCGCTTAACTATTCATCAAGTAACGTTGAAGGGAGTGTCATTAAATATCTTTTCAAATTCATATTAGTCATTTGTCAGTTCGTAACGATTATAATGCCCAAGGGAATGTTGATTTCTAAAGAGGAGGCAGTTTAATGAAACCTTAATCATTTTATGAATATTAACATGTTTTTGTTGTCCTTTCCATTGTAACGATATGTTGATATTGCATTTCCAATGACATGTGAACCCATAGCTTGTTGTTAGTTTAGAAATGTCATTGTTGGGGCGGCCTCTAGCGCACCCCATGTAGGCTGAGTCCTGCAGTGGCACGGGTTCGAATTTGAACTGCTGCCCTTTGCTGCGTGTCATCCCCCATCTCTCTCCCCCTTTCCTATCTATCCACTGTCACTATATAATAAAGGGAAAAGCACCCAAAAAATATTTAAAAAAAGAAAGAAATGTCATTGTCAAAAGTGCTTACAAGGTTTGTCAGTATCATCCTAACTTCTGATTTGGTTGTTTAATGCTCTGATCATCCTACATTTCCTCACTGAAACCCGTCCTCTGAGGGCTAGTGTGGTGGCCACATCAGCTTGACTTTAATCCAGACTCCTTCTTTAACTTCTGATATGGTTATTTTCCCCTGCTCTTATCTGAAGAGTTGTCTCTCTATAACAACATTTTTTTTTAAAGCAGGCATTAAGAGGCTTAGCAGCGGCAGTGCTTTAGCAGCCAAAAGGTCACTTTTGCAAATTGGGTTCATTAATCTTCTAGTGTATGGCAGCCCCAATGAGACACTCTTCATACACAGACACAGATTAAAATGGGGAAAGCGCTCGTAGATTAGCCTGGAAAAAGAAACTCTTGGAATGATAAAGACTCTTCAGACGAAGTTGAGACTTGGCTCTTTAAAGTCAGATTGCCAGTTTCACTCATATCAGAGAGAGAGAGAGAGAGAGAGAGAGAGAGAGAGAGAGAGAGAGAGAGAGAGAGAGCTGCACAGTGGTAAGAGAGAAGGGATATATGAGCCTGGAGTGGAGTTTGACTGAGCTATGATTATACCATCATAGATGATTATAGTTAGGCAATCCTCTGACCCAGTGCTTGACAGAATCTCTCCCTTTCCTCTCTCCCTCTCTCTTTTACTCTCTAGATCTCTGGGTGTGTGCCAACTCTCCCACAGCAGTAAAACACCTGCTCAAGCAACAAGAAGTGAAATGAGCCCCTAGCTGCTGCGTAGTAGTAGAGGTAAGGATATCTTCTAACAGACCTATGGGCTGCAGAGACAGTGCCAGGCCTATATGTATTACCTAGGGCACAATGACATCGCTCTGCTGAAATTCAACCCAAAAGTAAAATAAATAAAAAATAAATTCAAAACAATGGACACCAGAAACTAGTTATATGCACTGTAGGAAATCATATTCCTACATTAAGCCATCATTTTATTATAATTGGCCTAATTAGCTAAATAGAATTTAGTATGTTGTTTAATATGGATAAGGCTAGGTTGTGCAAAGGTTCCCCACCTTTTTTGTCTGAAGCACCTACACATTCCTATCAGATCAGCAAAAGTACCCCTTCATTATACCCAATCATACCCCATCATATGCCAATTGGGTTGGTCAAGTTTGCATGTGTATTATATCCATCTGGAGTGGCAGAAGCTGGACCCAACCAGTCATTCATTAGTCAAATATTTAATTATTATATTTCAGTTGTTTATAAATGTCTTTCAGTTTACTAATTCAAACACATATCCATTACTTTTAACTAATTATTTTGGATTTGTATAAACTACTTTTAACTAACCATTTCAGCCAACTATCTCAGCTTCTCTAATCACTTGCTAATTCATTTCTTGGACTCTCAATGTTGACGCTTGGCTTAAGGTGTTACAACTGGTGGTTGGTGGGAGGTGTGTATGGTTTAGTCAGCCTATCATAGCTGGTTCCTCACTGTTAGAATACATTTCTTACAGGTCAGCATCACACCAATTTGTAAATTTGGATGAATAATTTTAAAATTTTAAAATTAGTTGAGCTACTCCACAATCTTTACACATGCACCCTGGCAACTGCAGAAATACCCAGTGGGGTATAAACCCCTAGTTGGGATAGAATATGGACAAACTCACTGGCCAGCATTGTTATCATACCACAAAAGAATATTAGTAAAGATGGTATTCGCTCTTTCATTGTTCTCATAAACCTGAACCGACTCCATTAAACCTTTACTATATAATAAAAGGGAAGCACATTATCATCATATTGTAATGACTACACACTGAACTGAGTAGCTCAGAATCTAAGGATGCCTGTGTCTATGTCATAATTTCAGCATGATAATCAATGTCCTGACCCCAAGCACTCTCGGGCAAATGGCAATGGAATGGCTGTGTAAATTAGATCTAGACCCACTAATAAAGTTAATCAAAATTTAATTTATCCATTTTGTTTTGACAAACCATACTCATCGTCCAGATGGCGTTGTGTGTTTTCAGTCTCTGTTCTGCAATCATGATGCTTATTAATAATTTATGTCTCATAAATGACTTATCAGCTAGTTTTTTCTCTCAGTTCCTTCTCTCTATGTTATGGTCCCATGCATGAAATGGATGGCTGGCACTGGTCCACTAAGCCAATGAAAATGCATGAGTGTTCTACGGCTATAAAGTTCCAGCTTGGTAAAAGAGACGGATTGTTTTGTTTCTTTGTGGTAATGCTTTTGTTAGACTGACTACGGTCACGACGCCTGGAGTTTATGTAAAGCCACATTTAAGATAGTCGGCTAATGTGTTTTTCTGTGCACATAATAAAACACAGGGGACTCAGGCTATGACATATAAACTAGTCATCACTCACACAATGAAAATTATTCTTACCTAAACATTGTCATTAAGGAGAACTTTAAAGGCTCTAATGAAACTAAACTCATAAAGACGTTCCTGTAATGATCAGTGAGGATGCAGATGGGATTTGATGCTGCTCACATACACTAAAAACACACAGGCACACACTTGCATTTAGAATTCGTATTTCATATTCTATCCACTGGGTGTGTAATGACGCCCGTTATTAAAGCGGATAATTGTCTCACAGTGGTGCTGCGTTATTGGATCCAGGGGCAGTTCTGCAGACACATTCAGAGGCAAGTGGATGTAAAGTCGCTGAGCAGTGAAATAGGGAGCAGGGCTGAGCAGACACACAGAAGATGGTATCACCATCAAAGGGAGATGCTAGCATTGTGCTGTCTGACCCCTGTGAATGGCATTCAGCCCACCTGTTACCCTATCCCCCCTGAGACTCTTACTCACTCTGCCCCGTTGCCTCCAGGAACCAGACACTTGGCGCATGCGATTACAGTTTCTCTTGCAGAGGTCCGCGACAGATCATATCCGTACAAAGGCATCCTAAGATAAATCGTTAATCCTCTCTCTCGTTGCAAAGTACAGGTCATTTTTCACAGAGGACAAAAATGGTCATCTTCTTCCCCGACAGACATATTTAAGTCTTCAGAGTTTTTCTTTTGCTAGTTGACTACTGAGGCTTTCTAAAGAAGAATATATATCTGCTTGCTCTTACTACTGCTTTTAAGTCAACTCTCCAGTCTGTCTGCCAGCTTTGTCATTAGATAGCGGCCCTTACACTTGTAATCTGCTCTGTAATACTTATCCCTGTGTTTTACATGTCAGGGGTTTTTTTTCAGCCATTTTCACATTCTAATACAAAGACGCTCAGAGCATTCATTCATCTAAAACAAAACACTGTAAACGAGAGAGGAAAAATTTGTTTCAGTTATGAAAGGAAAATGCAATGTTATGTGTACCTTACACAAGAACTGTGATAATAATATATCTATAGGGTCATAAATAAAAGGCATTGGAAATATTAAGACGACACAATTTACATGCAGCATAAAAAGAAATCTGAGAACGACACAGGTAAAAACCAAAATTAACATACAAAATTAGACAATAAATATGATATAATCGAGAGCATATGATTGATGCAAACTGAAAGCGAGCAACATAAAAAGAATCAAGATCACAATGACAGTACAGATTTATGCATCATAATTAATCAGTTTTGATAAAATTACATGATAGTGAGTGTGTATTGCAGGTAATGGCATTCACCCTAAAAGGGGCCAACCTCAGAGCAAATCATGCATAAATGGATAAAACACTTTCTAAAATGCAGCAGCTCTACCATAAACCAGAAAAATGCTGCTCCTAGCAAACAAATAAAGCTGTGATTTATGAGCATACCATTATCTGGGATGCTCTCTAGCAATATTTAATGCAGCTTTTATTAAATGTAGTGTTGTTGCCCAGCTAAACTAGGTAAAAACAATTAGTTAGTTTGAATCTGTCACTTTGGTAATGAATGCTAAAAGCACCTTGAATATGTGCTTAATTTTCAGTTTAATAAATAATCTATTGTGATTACTTTGACTGATATTGCGATTGCGATATGATTCACGATATTGGAGGGAATGATCATTTTTGTATCATTATTCTCATTTTCACTGAAAAAAATAAAAATAAAAAATAAAATGATTGAAGTGTGATTTTTTGCGAGGATCTGTACCAAACAAAGATTTTTTCTTTAGTCTGTAGGATACGATTTGTAGGCCGGGACGTCTCTGCAGCACCACAATACTTTATTTTAGAATGGTTTGACATATATTTTGTATTTAACAAATATTGCGCCCCCCTCTGCGATTTGGATATTGCACTAGTCCATATTGCGATTTCTATAAAATTGTGATTAATTGTGCAGCCCTATTAACCAGCAGTGTCAACAATCAACAGTCAAATTCAGATTTGCCCTTTCATTGCCTTTTTGGTTCACAACAACAAACCAATCCTCCTTTACAGCGTTATTGAACTCTTGTTTAACACTGGGCTCACAAACAACATTAATCTAGTTCCTGTCCAGCTGTGCACAGTGTGAGGCGGAGCTGGAAGGAGAAGAAGGAGGCGGGCTCATGGTCCCAATACTCTGCGGTCTGCACTCCAGCCAGCCAGCTGGTGTCATTGGAGCTCTCCTGACTTGGACCGCGAAGGTGGTTGCTCAGTAGGGGCCACGGATTGGGATAATAGTGTAGTATCTAAAACACAGGTCTTTACTGAGGTCATTTTATCAGCGGATTGCTTTTAGGAACAGTCCATGGACTCGTTGTTACGGGAACAATTCTCCTACAGCCTATCTATAGCTATATCTGACCTTTCTAATTAGACCCATCATGCTAGCGTTATGAGGAGAGTAATTCAGTGGAGAGCCTGATAGTGTCACATTCTCACTTTTGGGAGGACATGGGGCAGGAAGCAATTATGCCTGTCTAGGTCTGGCTGGCAGACACTTTTCAAAAAACACTCTTTCAAAAGTGTGAAAGCGTCTGTGTCCAGAGGTACAAAAACACAGAATCCAACACCAGTGAAATTTTAGAACTTATAACCAGCGAAAAGTGTTTGATTCTTTGTGAGGGCAAAAGCCTCTGTGTGGATTAGCCGTGTACACTCGTGAAGTTAAACATGCACTGTAAAAAACACCATGCTGTGTTGTGCTAAAGCACAGTGGCACACTTCTTCTAGTATTTACTTAGCAACTGGAAAAGCCGAACTATTTCCTCTTTTCCAGACCAAAGGCAGAAAAGACAGAATAAACAGGCCTTTCAGCCCATCCTGTGGGAATTGTTATCCTTTTACCAACCAACACATGGCTTTTAACATAAAAAGGTCAAAGCCAGGATTTTCTTTTATCCAAATAACTGAGAGAAGGGAGTTTATTTGCCTGCTGTCTTAATTTATGCAAAGCCCTGAATAAGAGGAGTAGGCATGGGCCGGTATGAGATTCTGAGGGTACCGAAGGTACGGAACCTTCAGCAAAAATATCACGGTATTGCAGTTACAGCTTTAAAATGTATTATTTGTCTGGGTTGAACACAATGTATTTTATTTTTTATATATATATTATAAAAAATGTAATATATATTATTTTTTGCGTGTGATACTCTACGCTGCACACTGGCAGGCCGAGGGATTCTTACCTGCACTTTCTGTCCATGACAACTCAGAAACAAAACAGCAAAACAGCTCAACCGCAGGAGTGGTATGACAGAACATTTTAATGGTTTTGAAACTGTGACTTTTTCAAAACGCGGTTTAACCTTGAAACCTGTAACCGGCCCATTCCTACAGAGGTGGGAGAGAAGCAGGGAGTGAGGGAGGTTATCAGTGCTAAAGATTGTGAAATGGAAGGTTCAGGTGTGTGTATCTCTTTCAATCATGTAAAATGAGTCTTCATCAAAAAAGGTGCATGTTACATGACGTCCTCAGTAATGTCAAAACGATAACCGCTGGACATGCATTATTTCTAATCTTCCTGCAGTAGGGGTGTGCAAAAAAATCAATTCGAATTCGAATCGAGATTCAAGCTCTACCGATTCAAAATCGATTCATAGAATTCCAAAAATCGATTCATATTTTTTTTCTTCGTTTTTACACTATTGTCCTGAAATGACATTACCTCGCCATTCCCATAGATGGCGCTGCGTCAAATTCACACTGACGCCTGGGCACTTGTCATAATCAAAAGAAGAACGAGTGCAGCTGAAGTAGTTTAGTCGGCGCAAACAATGGCAAACTTCACAGAAAGAATTATTCAACCTGCTCCATCCTTATTAGCCGCTTTCCGACCAAGTAGTTACAGGAACTTAGTTATAGCAAAAATCCACTTCTGAAGAGATCTACTAACTACTCTCCCCCAAAACCGTTTTTTCCAATTGCATTCGCACTGGCCAAGTGGCCATAGGGACTATAGGAGGGGTAAGGGAGTGATGCAAGCACGGCAACGGTCTTTATAGCGTTAAAATCAGAAAACAAATACACCAAAAAAAGTATGAACTAAATACTAAATCTAATGTATATCGCATATTTGTCATAATTTAAACAAGTCTCCCGAAGAGAAACGAGTATCTCTCTCCCCCGCCTCTGCCTGCTGCGCTGTGGACGTGTGTGTGTGTGTGTGTGTGTGTGTGTGTGTGTGACTGTGTGTGTGTGTGTGCGACTGTGTGTGTGTGTGTGTGTGCGTGTGTGTGTGTGTGTGTGTGTGTGTGTGTGTGTGTGTGTGTGTGTGTGTGTGTGTGTGTGTGTGTGTGTGTGTGTGTGTGTGTGTGTGTGTGTGTGTGTGTGTGTGTGTGTGTGTGTGACGGCCGGCCAGCCGCAGGACACGCTTGTGGAGTTTAACTCCAAAAAGACAGTTAACCACAGGTTCCCGTTAATCTTATGATGGACATGTGTTGTGATATTTAAACAAACGAACCGTCAACGGCGAAATAAAAGCCTCTTATTTACGAGACCGGTCTGAGAGACCTCCAGCTCACAGCGGGGTCTCTGAGCATGACCGGCCGAGCGACGAGCTAGCGGCCGGGGCAGGCGCCTGCTGGTTGTCGCCTCACTTCATGGAGCTTCTCAACTCCGAAAACTTTGAAGCAAATTGTCAATTCGGCATCAATTTTCACAAGACTGCCTATATTCAAAATCTAAACAGTTCATTTCTCGCCTAAAACGTTGTCAGAAGTGAAATTAGTGATGAATAAGATGGCGAAAATTGTTAAAATTGTCCCGTTGTTGGTCTGTCTGTACCGGAAACCCGACCCTAGTTGACCTAGGTTCATATGCTGAAAAGGGAAAAGAGAAAAGACCCTGCCCTGAAGTAGGAGCTGAAAGAGTTACAGGAAACGCGGCCAGAGGGACTTAAAAATCCTCAAATTAGTCCAGTCAGAACACAAGAAAAAAAGGGTTCTAGGAATTTTATGTTCTAGGAACTGCAAAAATCCCTCCGGTCAGAAAGCGGCTTTTGAAGGCGAGAGTTTGGACACATTTCGGCTTTTATAACCTCGAGGGGAAGACGGAACTTGATAGGAATCATGCTATATGCAGGCTTTGCAAAGTGAAAGTTAAGTATTTTGGAAACACCACAAACTTGAGAACTCACATGGTACGGCATCACCCGGAGATTAACATTAAAGACGTGGACGAACAACAACCTAAAGTACCGTGCCAGTCAACCAACGCACTCTTTCAATGCTCTAAACTCCCACCGTTGCGTCAGAGAGAGTGTTCTCAACTGCCGGAGACATCATAAAAGCATGCTCACTCCAAAACACGTAGACCAGCTTCTGTTTCTGCAAAAGAATACAGATTCCAGACAGTGGTGGACTATGAACCGGTTATATATACACACACACACACACACACACATACACACACACACACACACACACACACACACACACACCTAAATGTGTATCCATTATGTGATTCTGACACATCACAAAAGTTATGTTGAATGGACTGTAGTTGCTACAGTTCTAAAAAGAAAGGGCCTAATTTTAAGAAGTTCAATGTGCCCAGTCGAGTTCACTTTTCAACAGTCAACCTGGTAGCTGAAGTACTCCTTAAACCACATTTAGCAGTATTTTTTGTTTGATCTGAGTACACCACTTTAAAGCTAAATGTAAAAGCTCTTTTTATTTAACAGTTATATATATATATATAGTTATATATAATTAAATGTATTTGAAAGCTGGCCAAAGCTTGGCACTGTTGAAGTTTTTAGTTGCAAAATTTTTTATTTTTGTATGAAGACATATAAAGTAATATCAAACTACATTTAATTTGTTGTTTCTTTTCTTTTAAATTGTATGTCTACTGCAATCACATGGGAAAAGTAACTACATTTACATACTGTGAATCGAGAATCGTTTTTGAATCGAAAATCAATATTGAATCGAATCGTGAGCCTAAAAATCAGAATCGAATCAAATCGTGACATTTTCTGAATCGTACACCTCTATCCTGCAGGGACATAGCCCATGTATGCACTGTCAAGTTTTCAGGAATCTGTGTGATTTGTCTGCAAAGTGTCTTCCCATCTGCTCCATTCACCTCAGTCACATCCTTTACATCAAGCCCCCATCTCTTGTCTCATGAATGGCAGTCCATTACCGCATATTAGCAACAGAGTGAGGCAGGGAGAAAAGGGAGGCTGCTGATCAAACACACAGACAAATCGCCAGTGACAGAAACACACATTTGTTGCTCAGTGTTTAGCTTTGATCTCTGACTCTGCTGAGAGCCAAAGCGAGAGGCAAGTCTCAGCCTTTGAACTGGGGCTTTTCAGAGGAGGTCTCTCTCTCTCTCTCTCTCTCTCTCTCTCTCTCTCTCTCTCTCTCTCTCTCTCTCTTATAGAGATCTAATGCGTGTACACTCTACATTCAGTCATTTGCAATCCTGCTCCACAACTGATAGCGCCTACACATTCAGCAGGACAGTGTGGGGATGGATACAGTACAGGGCAGAGCAGAATATCCACATCACTGACAGAGAACATGACACAGGTAATGTTGATGCTGATTATTTGAGACGCTGGGCCTCTAGTGGGCTGAGAGAGGCCTATTATAGTAAAAGGATTGTTCAAGGTTTAACAGCAGTGTCCTTATAAAACCTACATACACTACAGTGGACCCAGTAGTGGTATCAACAAGTTGTGATTATGCTTCAATCTTGTGCGCGCAGGCAGCATGTTGATACACACACATATATGTGAGACTTGCTTTATTCTGTTTCACAAGAGAGTTCTATTCAACCATAGCTCTATATCGAACTATCTTCTAAACTTCTGATCTCTGATTTGTTTTTATATTACACTTAAGTTTTGTTTATATCCATGCAATCGTGTGCAAACACATGCATGCGTACACACACATACCCACACACAGGGCAGAGTGAGATTGTTTTTGCAGCATAGTAATAACAGATAAGTGACTGCTGTGTGTCTAAGCTGTCATCCATGGATCATCTCATTTCCTGACCGGGCCGGCCCTGGCCCCCTGTGTGTTATTACAAACAGCCCAGATCATGTGACAGGGGAGGGAGATTACTGGAGAAACTAATTGAGGCTTCTCTGTGTGTTCTCTGGTGGAGAACAGTGGGGTGACTGTTTGGCCAGGCGGCCTGATATTCAACCCTCCCGTGTCCCCTGCAACCACAGAATGGCCATTACAAACAATGACCCTGTCAAAGCCTACAGACCTGGCCAGCCTGTAGTGAACCAGATTGCTCTTTTGAAGCTTGGGGATTCCCCTTATCCTGAAGGGGGTGTATGGGTATGGGATTAGTACAGTAGTGCATCCACACACCTGGCTCAATCTGTCTTCCGATTGGTTCACTCTTATTCAAGGCAGGTTTTAAACTGTTAGACTGGCAACATTCTCCTTGATAAAGTGTGAATGAAACATACGGCGCAAAGAAATATTTCATGGATCTTGCTATTGTTGCTATAGCCAGTATGATATATATTCACTGATGTGAATTCAATCTTGAATACACCAATCACATCTTCTCTGCGTTCCCCAAAGCCTTGACCCAGCTACATTATTGATAGCGCGTGTTGCTCTGGCTGCCGTGTACAACAACTGCCCCAGTCGTACAATCACCAGCTCTGGCTTAGTACCATTCACTGGTATTGTTACCTACAGTACAATGGAGTTAGAGAGAGGTCACCAGCAGCAGCTAGAGCCCACTGGTCCTCCTCACATAGGAACAACTGTCAGCGAGCATTTGTTCTGAGTGGAGCAGTATGGCTGTCACATAGAGCTATTATTATGATACAGCCCTGGGTCAGGCGGGGGCTCCAGGGTGAAAGGAAGTGATCCTGTGTCATCACTTTTTGCCCCGCTTTCCCATATAACAGCATACTGTAAGGCCTTAGCAGAGGCACATTCACATTAAGAGCTACACAAAATCCCTTCTGACAGGATGATATACACATGGAACTATGAAATGCACACAGACAAAAAAACTACCATAGGTTATGAAGACCGTGGAAGGTAGACCTCCTTTTTCAACATTTACACAGAGACCCCTAATACACTGCCCTAACATAAACAGTCACATATACGCTGGCACTTATACGCACAATCCCAAACACACTTCTCACTAGAGAAGATCCAGGCCCTGGCCAGTGAAGCAGACAGTGGGGGATGGGGCTGTGGAAGGAGCGAGGGATTGTATTTCCTCTCAGGATATGGTCCCTGTGTTTTTATGTGCAGTCGGCCCCAGGCCCGGCCCAGTTTCAGCCTAGTGCCAGTGCCAAGGCTAGCACAGGCGCCATAGCAGGCTGGACAGGTCTGATAGCACTTTTTTTTTTTAAATTGGGAATCTGAGAGCCACTGTGCTTTTAAAGCTTGGCTACTTGTGCTGCATCTCAAATGACATCCTCTCGCCACCAATAAAGCAATAATCTTGACCACTCCTGTGTCAAGTGGCTCTCTGGTTCTAAGTAATGCACTGTGTGTGAGACTGGGAGATTTGATCTGGGCTCGTGGGAGTGATCGCCCTTCTTGGACAGGATTCTGGGGTTCGTCGGAGTGGAAATGGTGATTGATCTTTTACAGTGCTTGCTGGGCAGGTGACCATTGAATGGTGGCCTCATAAGTAGGAGCAACCCGGTCTACACGACTAGACTGCAGGTCTTGTGGGAATCCTAGCTTTGATTGAATGGCTTGTGTTCGGTGGCTGCTCAAATGATACTGATAAAAACTGAACTAAACTGAAAACTGATACAAATTACTACTGTTAACTCGACAAACCGCAACATTTTAATGAAGGTTTTTTTTTTTTCATTTCTGTGCACCAGATTTCATGCACAACAACATGCTCTCTATCAAGCATGACTGCCAATTTACCGATTTGGTGACTTTCACAGACTAGCATCATTTAAAAAGTTATCCTAGCAAGATATAAAGTGATTTTTCTGAGCAGAAAAAAATATAATTTTCTCTGCACACTATGGCTCTCCAGCCCACAGAATTGCTGATGTTTATGCAAGTTGAAAGATCCATGTTCAGTGGACCGAATAGCTGTGTATCTATAACATGAAGCTGTGACTGCCCATGCCATCATGACCAACTACCAATCACTGACAACTACTTTTTGTAGTTGTCTATCCGCCACAACCCATTCTACATACTGTCATGACTACACTTCCCTACACTCACATACAGTTAAGACCACACTACACAGGTCTTGACATAAGTACGGGTGTCACAATTTCGATTTTTAAATCGTAAATTGATCGAAATGAGCTTTTGATTTTACCACTAAAAAAAACTCTGATAAACTCAAACGGTTGTTGCAAAGTACCCTTCTGCTATATAGTATCTCTTATTGTGGCATTACTGTCCCTAAAAGAAAAATTTAATCAAATTGAGACCTTTAAATCGAAAATCAAATAGAATTGTGGATTTGAAGAATCGTGACACCCCTACATATGGGGTACAATACAGTAAAATTCCAGTGATTTCTTATTGGTCTTTCATGATGTTGGACTTGCAAGAGACAGAGTGCCCTTCAAGAATGGTCAAAATCGATCCAGCAGAGGCTGAGATATCCTTTTTTTTTTTTTTTTTTTTTTTTTTTAAATACACTGGATCCTACACATTCCACAATTCAACTTGGTCTTTCATGAGACCATCCCTGTACCAGTTTGTAACATAGGCTTTCTGTTTAAAATAAAATGGCTGTGATGGCAGTAATGTGCAATTTAGTGCTTAAAGGCTTTCAGCAGCTTCTTCCAACTTTCTTTGCAAGCATTTACTTCCTTACACTGAACAAAACTGGCAACACTCCTAGGTGCTTGTGCCACTCCAGATAATGTTTCGATTCATGCCACTGATGCTCCACCCAACAATATCTCTCAACAAAATCTCCACCCCCTCCTTTACAGGTTAGTCACACAATTCTTCCCAGTCTTTCAAAACAGAGTGTAAGCTCTGGAGCTGCTAGGTTGCTCAATTTGCAGGCCATGAACAGAAAGGAGAAAACAGCAGGATGCGTCTTGCCTGTGTTGCAAGACACCCACACTGTCTCTCTCACGCACAGACGCTATAAAAACTGTAGCAACACTAAAGCATCTCATTTGTACGGAGCCCCCCCTGGGGTCAGCTGAGAAAAAACTAAAACTAAACCGTGTGCACAGAATAAAAATTTGTTCCCTCGATTTCATAAACTGTTCGCACGGATTCATAATCTGTGCCCTCGATTTCATAAACATGCGCAAAGTTAGAAAGATATTCACAGATTCGAACTTCCGGGATCAATTACTCTATAGCGAAATGTTATTAAATCACAAATGACGCATCTTTTTTAACGTAGTAAGGTTAACAATGAGCTACAAACTCATTTTCATGAAAACGAGCCGTCCTCCAACCTGGAGAAATAACATTGGTCTCTACGAGCAGCCGGTGGTGAGACGGCAGTAAGACGAGTGCTTAGGGACCGTCTACAAACTACAACACCGAAAAGAGATACAACAAAAATATGTATTAATTAAATGATTAAATAAGGTAGTGTCTCCAAACTTACCTCAATTATAATGTGTCTCTTGCTAGTTGTACTACAGCACTTACTTAAAAAAATAAGCAGTATTTTTTGCCCAAAACAATTTAATACATGTCATAATTACAGAGAGTCATGTCTACAAAACTACTCCACACATAGAAGCCCCCTGCTGGTTGTACTACAACATGTAGTTTTCAAAAATAATCATATGCATAATTTTAGGGAATATTTATTGCAAGAAATATGTTATAATTACATAGAGAATTTACCCAAATTATGAATATGCTTTTTTTTTTTTTAAGTAAGTGCTGTAGTACAACTAGCAGGAGACAAGTTATAATTGAGGTAAGTTTGGAGACACTACCTTATTTAATCATTTAATTAATACATATTTTTGTTGTCTCTCTTTTTGGTGTTGTAGTTTGTAGACGGTCCCTAAGCACTCGTCTTACTGCCATCTCACCGCCGGCTGCTCGTAGAGACCAATGTTATGGAGGACGGCTCGTTTTGATGAAAATGAGTTTGTAGCTCATTGTTAACCTTACTACGGTAGGAAAGATGCGTCGTTTGTGATTTAATAACATTTCGCTATAGAGTAATTGATTCCGGAAGTTCGAATCTGTGAATATCTTTCTAACTTTGCGCACGTTTATAAAACCGAGGGCACGGATTATGAATCTGTGCGAACAGTTTATAAAACCGAGGGAATTGATTTTTATTCTGTGCGCACGGTTTCGGTTTTTTTTCTCAGCTGACCCCAGGGGGGCTCCGTACATTTGTATTTTCTTTAAAATAAATCATTTCTGACGTGTGATGTCCACTACATGTTCATCCCCATGTCATGCAGGGTTGCCTCTCAACAGCATCAGCTGAAAAGAAGCAGCACTGACAACAGGCAGCTTTGACACCGCTTAAGTCCTCCATCCATTAGCTTGTCCATCTAAACCTTCAGAGCTAATTGTGGAATCAAATAATCAGAGTTAAAAGGCTCTGAAGGCACATCCACCTGCCGAGTGGATAATGTTACACTCTTACAGCAGCGTTTTATGCACCGCTCCCCATTTCTAACCTAACCATTGTTCCCTGAGGCACTCATTACCCTATTGGTGTGATATGAACGGGTTAGTGTTTTACACAGAATGGATATATTAAAACTAACATGCTTGTGGATGTGGTGAACAAGTGACAGAGGCAATTAGAGCAAATTCACAGGTACACTTCGGATTCATTACGGAACTATCACTGTCATTGACCGCTCAGCGGTGCCATAAAAATAATCAAACTCCATTATGAGCAATATTGTGGTGAAGCTAGTTAGCATGCCCAATGTAGTGAAGTTAATTTGTTTATTTGCGCCGGCTGGCTTTTGATTACACAACATTTGACAAGAACAAATTCACAGTCATGCCAATTTTCTTCGGAACCATCCAGCGTGATAAAGACAACAGGGCTTTGATGGATTCTCTCAGGGGACTGATCATGTCAGCCAGATAACAGAACACTTGTTAAAAGATACATAGCGCTTCTTTTGAACGCATTTGATCAGGTTTGTAAATTACTTGCATTCCTAGTGGAGTTGCCTTCAGGATACAGAACAACTTGACGTGCAAATGGAAGTCAGATTGTGATTTCATCTTCGCATGCAATTACAGTGACTTGTGTATTTCCTTGCTGTTGACTTTTAGGAAAGCTGACATCACTACCAAATACATAAGTGTCCTATAATGCTGACAAATAGCCTCCAGTGTATGAAGGCAAAACTTGCTTCTTTAATGGAAGAACCATACAGCCTTGATGTATTATGACCAAACAGCATATGAATCAGGCAGGGAAATAGAGAGTGAATTAGCATTGGGACAGATCTCCTCCCCCAGCCTTCCGCCAGCCTCCCATCATTCATTATGATGATCTATGGCTGCTCTTTATGCCCTGATTTGATATTTCAGACTCATGTGAGGCGTGGATCATTAGGGAAAGCTTTTACCATTAATAAGAAGACGTTGTTTACATGACTAATACTCCAAGGGGCAATGAGGTTGAAGCATTTTGAGCAGGGGTCCATTTCAGAAAGCAGGTTTAGTGAAAACTCTGAGTTTGTTAACCCTGAGATGAGGGAAACTCTGGGTTTTCTGTTTCAGAAAGAGAGGTTAATCAAACCTGAGAGAGAGGGGTAACTCCAGCCCGTTTCGGAAAGAGAGGTAACTTAACATCAGAGTCAGTTACTATGATAACTGATCCTGTGAACCTAGCCTGGTCGGGATCAGGTTTTCTTCAATAAACCTCGAGTTTCTCTCAGTCTCCTCCCTCTGACACAGCGCTCTTCCATTTCCTCATTCATTCATTCAGTCTGTATCAGGTGCATTTTAGCGCAGTTTGTTATCTGCATGAATAAAAAAACAGGGTTGGTTTATTAACCATGTTAGGCAGACTATAAAACATTTTTTTTCTTAAAACATGGCATTCCTTTTGTTGACAATCCCGTTGATGAAGAAGCTGTATTACTTCGCAGGGTGTTACACATACGTCGGGAGATGATATTGAGGCCCAGACTATAGATGCATTTTCATTTCCAGATCTAGCCTATCTATTTGCTCAGTATCGTTTTTCAGTTATGTAGCCTACATAAACTTATCCGTCCTCATATCACTAACGTCACCCATCGTAGACATGCTCTACATCCCAGCAGATTCTTTGTGTCGCATTACGTTTTTTTTGCAAATGGTGCTGCAGCCTCAGTGGGATTAGTAGGCCTAGGACTTTTTCGCCCGCAGGATTGCACCTAAATGAAATAGATTATAGGTTCAATACCATTTTACCAGTAATATTGTACTTATGATTAAATATGAAATGAATACACTATATTGGAACTTACGCAATTACTCTTGCAGCAATTTTCTCCCACGCAAACTCTCTCTCTTTTGCAGCAGCCGCTGTGTTGCTTTTTTAACTAAATATACATATGTTCAAACTCGCAATACGTGCGCATGAGTATTTCCGCCGACCAGTTTGTTTGTGGTTGTTACCATGGTGAATGGTAGTATCATTGCTCCATTCATACTGCCTTTTTATAGTCATGGTGCACGGGCTTAACTGTGAGTGAACCTACTCTGAGTTGATTGAACCAACTCATATCAGCTGTTCTGGAACCGAAAACTCAAGAGTTTCCCATCTCAGGGTAAATCAACTCAGAGATCAGGGTTAGACTCAGAGTTTGTTAAATCTCCTTCCTGAAACGGACCCCAGGACATTTATCTTCCCCACACCAGTAAATATCACCCAGATGCTATTGATATTTAATGGACTATAGAGGAAACGGCTGGAGTGGACAGACTTCATCATGTAAGGCAACGTTTCAGGAAGGAGGAGATGGAAGGAAGGACTGAAGAAAGTGGTAGGGAAGGATGGAAAGAAGGTTTAGAATTGTAAAAGAAGGCAAGTAGGAGAATCAGAAAAAAGCCCTTGTGTAGATTTGTTTGGTCAAACCAAAGTGAAATGCATGACAAAACAGAAATCACAGTACCAGACAAGTGTATAGGTATTGGATTATGTGTGAAGTAAAGAGTGACCTAGGTGGGGTTGTTTGCTAAGGGAGTCAGTATTTGCTGTTGTTCTCATTATACCTATTAATATCCAACCAGTGGTAAACCCACCGAAGCACTATCAGCTTGCTAAGATACCAGGCGATAAGGTGACCTGTTAAGTTGACTCATCGTGAGTATCTACACATGTAAACACGACGAATGTGTATGCTGACCATATGTGTAGCCAGAGCTACTCCCAAACTTTGATAAGCAACAACAATCTCAAAAAGATGGGAGACAAATTACAGGAAAAATGTATAAGTGAGTGAACAAAGTGAATGCAGATGCCTCCATACAAGACATCAGGCAGCTCTGTTATACCCTATTATTTTTATGCCACTATTTTGTTGTGTCAATTATGTTGTGGAGGAGGAGCAACTGCTGCCTGGATTATGTTTGCTAGCAAGGATTTTTTTTTTTCCAGTGATGGAAGTGCAAAGTGCAGGCAAGTTGTAGGGAGGTGGACTGGGTGGAGTACAATAGTTTTCCCTAACAAGTACTTTGAGTGCCTAAACATAAAAATAACATAAAAATGGTAATCATGCTTAAGTTGCTACTGCTAGAGCGCATATGATAGAGAAAACAAATGGAGTTCTCAATGATTGTTTGGCTGATTTGCATTTGGAAGATACTTTCATTCACTCATTTCAAACATTTTGTCATTATGTTGATTGAAAAAAATATATAATTCAGACGGCATTACATTTCTTTCACAACATATATGCTTTTGCAAATTAGTTAAGGAGTCAAGTAATGGTTTAATAGGTATGGAAATTACATACATTTTAGGTTCTGGTCTTCACAGTCACCAGATCTCAATACAAATGAACACCTATGGTAGATTTTGGACCAATCTGTAAGACAACCCTCAATCAATCATCAAAACACCAAATGAGGGAATAGCTTTTAGAGTAAGGGTTTGTCATCCCTCCTGTAGAGTTCCACAGACTCATAGAATATATGCCAAATACTACTGAAGCTGTTCAGGCAGCTGATGTTGGTCTTATCCTTTAATTTGTCACCCATCTGTACATGCACAGACTTACACACCCACAAAGACACATTCACACAAACTACACCATATGCTGAGTGATGCTGGCAATAATTAAAAGCTCTTGGTGAAAGGTTAGGGTAAGCAGATGCATCACTTGACCTTTTCCAAACATCATCATAACATAAAAAACGAAAATGGAGCGTGAGTAAACAGACAGCAACATTAGTATGTTTTGATGGTAACATGGATGAGGTGGGGGCACTGCTAATGACAAACTGAGTACTGCCAAAGAATCAGCAAAAGGAAGCACAGACATAACCTGATGTACCTTTTTGCAGCACAAACACTAACAAAGCATATTCCAAAAAGCCCTAGAAAACCATTGTGATAGTTCAGTCATGAGGAGAGCAGTGCTCCCATGTAGGCTGTGTTGCACTCGCCAGGGGAGGAGGCATTGAAGACCAGGGAGCAGGAAAACACAGCCATCAGGCTCCCACAAGACACTCATATCTCCTCGGTGTATGTAACTGTGTTAAATTGCAATTATGTCCTTGCTCGTGCTGTAATAGAGCAGGGCATAGGGGAGAGTGGGAGATGGACGCTGAGGTTGGGGGAGGTGTGGAACCACCACAGAGGTGAAGCGCCGTGCCAGGACTTAGTTATGTTTCCTAATATTCATGTAGAAGCTGGCAGGAGACGGAGACAGTTATTTTCTGCTAACTGATAGCTGGAATAGTCAATGACTGATGACAGCAAAGACGTTTCCTTCCACCCTATGGATTATTGAGATTAGCTTTTAGGCCCGCCTCCATGCCTCAGACCCAACCAGGAAAAGAGAGTGGCTTAACTTGTCATCCCTTTAGAGAACGGTGTAATTAACAGGCTCTGATGAGCAGCTCAATCTCCACAGACAGGAGGAGATTGGCCTGGTTTTGGAGAAGAGGTGCAGAGTGTGAGTATGTTTGTGTGTGTGTGTGTGTGTGTGTGTGTGTGTGTGTGTGTGAGAGACAGAGAAAGAAAGAAAAAGAGACAGAGACCCACACCTGGCAAATATGTGCAACAGCTCTGATGCTGACTCGCCCTTGATTGCAACCTTGTAGGTTTTCCTCCGATTTCCGATGTATTTCTCTTTGACTTAGCAGTTTTAGTTATAATTTGATTCATCTAGAATCCTGGTTTGCAGGTAGGATTCAATTTAATGTAAAATAAAATGCTGGCGTGGGGGGTGGGGGGGGGGAGAGAGAAGAGCAGCACTTCCTCCTGTGCCCCCTGTGGATACATATTTGAATCAGATTATCTACGTTATTTTTGTCTCGACCAGTGACGTTAGCTCTCAGCGTCAGGGGAAATGCTTTCGCACACAAAAACAGCGTTTCATCTGGAGTGGTATATTTCAAAACACCAGTAGTGACGTGGTGCTGAAGCAATTCATTGTGCAACCATGCATTATGAATTGCTTACATACTGCAATTCCAACGTGAATATGGACATGGTGAAGCACAATTTTATGAGCTTGTAAAACATGCCTACTGTACTGTACTGTATGTGTGCTTTAGGGAATAACTAATACTGACAAATGAACATTTCCATAACATAACAATGGTGTTTTTTTATCATATCTATATGTAAACAGTAACTAATAAGTTAAATAATGTTATTGTTACATGTGAAGGAATTAGCTGTAACCAGTTGGTAACAATACAATATGTTTGAAGATTTGTACTCTGAATTTGAAGCTACTTTCTACCGAGGAAATAGTCCCTATGAAAACTGCTTACAATGTGTCCTGTGGATTATCCAAAGAGCAACTGGGTTACTGTTTCTGGAAAGAGATGTTGCTTTTGAATTTTTTAACTGCTACTTTTAATGCTGTGAGCATTTCAAAAGAAATTTCATTGACCTCCATTTCACCTAATGCATGCTGGAATATGAGTCAGGTCTCCATGACCCTGAAAAGAACAAAAAAGGCTTTAGTAAATGGATGTTTTAGTAACAGGCTGCCCTCGAGACTCTAGGCAACTGAATTAAATTCACAAATTCACGTCTTTTTCAAGAAATGTCTTTACATTTGTCTTTTGTGATTCCATATACAGATTGTCCCTGCAACTGTCTGGTCATCCAGCATCCAATCTATCTGATGATGTCATTCATTTAACCTGATTTGAAATATAAAGGGGATGGTCGGACCATTCCCCTTAGTAATCTGTCAATATTGAGACAGTGGGAGCACTTAGAGGGAGACGGCGTTGAGAAAGCACAATAGAAAGTGTTTTAGCAGGGCCTGTTCTTCAGTCTGGTCAAACACATATGCTTCCAGTCATGGGGGTCCTAAATGGAAATACTATTTGTTTCAGCTTAGTAGTAAGAAGGCCAAGGTAATCCAAGAGATAAATGGGACATAAGAGTTATGTAGCTGCAGAGTCACAAAATACATCTGACATTCCTGGTACACAAGACACATGTGACATGCTTTTCGCAACGTGTGGGAGTTTGCTTATCTCTATTTTCTATGTTTTTCTAACTGGATGGAGAGCAAAATCCGCTAGATAGGGCAGACTAAGCAATAACTCACCACCAACATCAGATGGACACAAAACTCTTTTAAAAATGGGTTTGGTGTTAAGTCCTGTGTTTCATTGAACTAGTTAAACCAGAGTAACTGGGAAGGGGTGTAAACTCTTGAACTGGGTGCAGAGCATGAACTGAACATTGAACTCTGTGATTTAGGTTGTTCTGAAATAAGAAAACAAACAATGTGTGTAAGTCAAACTTTAGAAGTACAGTTTACTGTATACAGTAATCAATTAAGATGTCTTCTGTAAGTGAATGAACCCACATTGGTATGCAGCTCGCCAGTGTTATTGCAAGGCTTCAGGGAAGGGGTTCATATTTTATAGTTATAAGCACACAATAAATAAAGGCTGCCGTAAATAAGACACTCTAAATTAATATTGGATATATGAGCAGGGCAGTGATACACTAATGGTAATATAAATTCCCAGACTCTCACTCACTCACAAACATCTCATTTCTCCTCTGTTCAGTATAGCATCCAGCTGTGTCCACGCACAGCTGCCACTGAAAGAGAAGAACATGTATTTGGTGAGAACGGACACTGTGTCAATGGCACAATAAGAGAGGCTGACTCACTCAACCTTCATAGATACATTGAAAATGTGCGCCTTCAAAGCGTGTACACAAATACGTTGTATGAGCTGCTGTTTTTGACTATTTTTTTATGCGCATTATTTTTGGGAAGGTAAAACCTTTCATTAGTATATCGTTGGCTTCAGACTCTGATCTTTCTACCCCTTTCTGAGAGTTCTGACTGGGTTAACATTAGAAACCTGAGGGCAGGGAAGTTAGACGATTATGTTCAAACTTTCAGAACAAGTCAAGTTATTTTATTTATATAGCACATTTAAACGAACAACAGTTGACCCAAAGTGCTTTACAGGTAGAGCAGGGAAGGCAGAAACAGTATGCCTTAAAGATACATAATCAATTGTGCAAGGTACCATGAGTATAGTTAGGCAAAGGTAGAATTAAATAATGTAACATAGAATAAAACAACAATGGAACAACGTTTGCAAATACAAAAAGATAAGAAAAAGTTGAGTTCAGTTCATAGCTGTGAATCTTAAAAAAAACCAAAAAACATTAGGAGTTAAAAGCAAGAGAGTAAAAATGCATCTTCAGATTTGATTTAAAACTAGCAATTGTATTACATGATTTGATATGGGGTGGGAGGGAATTCCAGAACAGGAGCTACCTGTCGTCCACTTCCTGTTCCCCCAGTCTAGATAATATTTTCTATAGTTTTATAATAACTCAACAGATTTAAGGTGTGGTATAAAACTGTAATCTATTGCTATGGTGTACCTTGAGTAGAAAAAAACCCAGAAGGAAACTAATGCCAGACCTTGTTAACCCCCCCCTCCTCTCTCAGATGACATCATCCTGTCTGGGATTGAGGTACGTGATTGACCTTGAGATGTCTTCAGACATTACAACATACCCCTTATCTCCCCTCCAGTACAAGCCCTAAGAAAAACCAGTATCAATAAATAAAATTAAAAAAATAATAAAATCAAATAAAATAAGTATTCATTTAAATAAGCATTCAAATAATGTGAATATGAACAAATTCTGACTGCTACCATGCACTTATCTTTTGCGGCAACGTGGTTTCCAATCCACCTGGCCTCGACTCTTTTGCTCTCTGGATCCTCATTGTTTGGCTGACCTTCCCATTCTACTCAGTACTGAAGCAACATGTCCAATCTCCTGCTATCAAGTGAAAACCTGCCTCCTTAAAAAGTAATTCAAAGACATACTGTATACTAGGGCTGACACCTCTTAGTCGACTAATCGGTCGTTTTGGTCTTAGTCGACTAAGATTTCTTTAGTTGATGAGTCATTTTTTATGCTTATTCATGCTTAATTACTCATTTCCAAGAAACTTATGAGCACATTTCTGGTAAACACAAGATTTAAAGTGGTGCTTTTGCAGGATTAATTGTGGAGAAAGTCAGTTTTACAGATGGTTAATTAACTACATTTATATTGTGCTTTTCTAGTCTTAACCACCTCTCAAAGAGCACAGCTTTGTCGATTACATCAACTAATCGATTAATCGACAAAATCATATAAGTGTTAGTCGACTAAGAATTTCTTTAGTCGAGGACAGCCCTACTGTATACCCAACTATCTGCACTACTTGTTATTTACGTTGTAAGTGCATCTTTATTTAATTTAAACCCTTTTCAAAGTGTAACCGCAGGGACATTTTATATATTAATAGTAATGTCTGAGTGCTGTGACTTTGACCCATGTAGTTGTTACTTTTTATTGCTTGCAATGTTGGTTTAATATTCTTCTGTTGATAGAACATAAATGTCTGGATTGTTGATTTAAGTGCCATACAGACAGCTAGACTTGAACTTTTACGGGTGAGTGACCCAACGATGTGATCATGACTTTGATTTTGTTATACAATAACAGCTTTCAGGCAAAGGTGAAGAGTTGTTCCATTTTTATTCTTATTGTAAATTACCATGGAGCTATGCGCTATCAACACGATGCTGTGTGCTTCACATTAATTCATTTTTGCAGTACAACAGAGAACTCTTTCAGAAAAAGCTTCCCGAAAGGTTTGCAAGATGCCAATGTCCTTCAGTTACCCTTCATTGACAGACATACCACGCTCATTTCAAATCATGAATTTCACTTTGCCAGGATTTTAGAATGCTGCCAAGCGCCGTTGTTTTTGATAGTGTTTATGACACACACACACACACACACACACACACACACACACACACACACACACATACATACGCACACGAGTGTACTCATTAGTCATTCTGTCATAAAAGCAGTGTCAGCATGAACAATAAACATGGCTCATCCAAAACAAGGCGTTTGTCTGTCTAAAAGAGGCTGTGTTGGCAGACAGTGCCTCTAACAATGCAATAACCAAATAGGCCACACACACGTATATAGTACTGGATGTAAAAGAGCAGAACAATGCTCCTTTGGGCCTGTCTGATTACAGATAGTGATAGAGAGAGAAATGAGCCAGACCATCTGAAGCTAAAACAAATAAGGAGATGTTGCACAGAGACAAACGAGGAGGGGGTAGATCAAGCATACAGAAGACCAATTAAAGAGAGACAAGGTAGGATTATGAGAGGAAGGTGGTGATGAGGAGGAGGAGGAGGAAGAGGAGGAGGAGGAGGAGGAGGAGGAGGAGGAGAGCGGATAAAGCAGTAAATACATCAATATTTGCTTACTCCTCCATACAAAGGTGACAAGGTGAAAGGCACTGCTATACAGGTCAACAGAAATATATTAACGATGTGTTCTAAAAGTAAAGAATGGCAGGAGGAGGATGGAAAAAAAGAAAGAAAGAAAGAAAGAGCGAGCCAGAGATGGTCAGCTGCCCAACATTGCTCAGCCATAAAATCCTAACTGCGGGGGAAATATGGACATTTCACACACCTATGAGCAGTGGTGAAGTATCCCCTGCTCTGATGTTCACACACAGCGCAGAGAGATAGTTCAGCCTGAGACCAGATGGTTCAAAATTCTCACACACACATGCACACGCACGCATGCATGTGCACACACAAATAGCCGGTGACTGATGAGGCTGGGATGCTAGTCAATTTTTAGGGGTTTGCATGTCTAGACACAACGCAGGCGGTGGCAGGCTGGTTCCAGCTGCAGGTGAGGGTCCGGATGCATAATTAACAGGGCGGTTTGGCACCTGACTGCCTCAGAGGTCATCGTGTCCTCTCCATTAGCCGGGCGCCAATCAGCCTGAGCCCGTCCTTGTCCCAACAGCAGATTGCCCAGAGGACATCAGTCACATTATACAGCCCAATCAGCGACTGGGACTCACACAAAGGCCTGAGCAGAGACAGCTAGAGATAGAGTACAGGGGTGATGTCTCCCAAATGAAGCTGAGCTGCCACTCAAGGCAGATGGGGGACAAGACAAAGCACACCCTGCTCAAGGATACCACCTTCCACATGCAGAAGCATTCCTCCAGTGGCACAGATCAGAACAAGAGCAGACTGATGGACACATACTGATTCAGCCTGACTGGTGCTGCCTGTGGCAATTAAATTGGTTTCTTTACTCGATGCTGGATATATTCATGTCTCTTAAATCGTATTTGCTGCAGTAATTCCACTGATGGGTGCAAATGTGTTTCTTTTAAATGTCAGTCCCTCGCAGGTCAGTATAATTGTGTTTCTGAAAATGCCACAGCAGGTGTCACCAGCTATAATTTATCTTGGACATTTTGTGGCATTTTGTTGAGATGTATTGAATAACTTTTGCAATATATATAAAAAAACTAAATGATTACATGAACTTTTGTTTGAGGACCTGGGCCCTACTGCCGCTTGTGAACAAGCAATAGGATTTAAAGCAAGAACCGGCGCCTCTGTCATCACAGTCATATAAGTTCTGCTGCAGTAATACTAAATACTTAAGTCGGCAATACCTTCAGTCTGATGGAAGCTCTGAAGCTACTTCAGACCGCTCACCAAACAAACCATTTGTTCCCACTCAGACTCCAGCTCTAAATCTCTGGGCCCCTATTGACCTGGAACTGGGCCTCAACACAATACTGAAAGACTCCTTTGAGAGAGCCAGTACGACAGGCAGGAGTAGGAGGGGTTTAAGGGCAGGGAAGCCGGGCTGGGGTACTGCAAGTTGAGGGTCCCTTAGCTCCTGTTTCCCAGCTTAGAGTGATAGACTCAGGGAGATGAAAGACCCTCATGCTCTGTGAATCGAGCTCTAGACAGGTCTCACAAAACTAGATGTGGTAACACAGGGCCTCCTTCAAGACTGCAGAATGACTGTCTTTCTTCAGAAGGTCGCTGTTTGACTTCTGATTGGCAACAATGCAGTGGCTATGTGGTATTGTTGTGGCTCAATTGAAGGCGTCATTTGGGAGGTTCGAAGCTGTAATGAGATTACAAATTCAACTTGTCTCTTTTCATGCTGCATTGAGTTAAACTGAACCACAGAAAGATTCCGATTTCAAAATTCTATTTCAGTTAAGTGTGTTTCAGTTAAGAGTCACATTTTCTTAAAATTGAGAGAGCTTTGGGTTCAGTGAGGTCACAAAGGCCCAGTTTCACGAACCAACAGCTGTGATCAAAGTTAAAACAACTTTTTTTGTAACGTAGCCAGGGGTGAATTTTGTACCTGTACTTACTGCAGACAGAAAACTGGTAAAACTAGCAGTTAGGTTGTGTTTTCTTGCTTCTTGGCAGGTTTTTTTCTGCCAAAGGGGGTAAGCAAGCACTCAAATATCTCTCTGTTCTTGATGCCAAACACTGCTGCTACTAGCACGCTACTTTAAGATGAGGTTTATTTTTCAGATTAACTTTCCCTTGATGTTTATTGCGAGAGGGAATGACATGCAGCAAAGTGCCACGGGTCAGAGTCAAAATTGCTCCATTGCTGTAAGAACTCAGCCTTGGTGTATACCAGGTGAGCTATCAAGGCACACTGCAGCAGGAAAAGGGCTGAGTACCGAATTCAATACTTTTTAGGCACCAAACAAAGTGCCTCTAAAGTATCAAGTATCGAAAAATGCCTCGTCATTCAATAGCCAATTGCAATACCTAACGAGTAAATCTCATCGGCGTCAGTGAGCACATAAGCATGCAGCATGCTTCTACCAAGATCTAATTATGTTTGTGATTGGCTGTCTAACGTTACACGTTGTAGAGACACAGGAAAAAATCTACGTTACAGTCACACATTTAAAACAGCTAAAATACGAGAATAAAAGTTACAGTGCAGTATAAGAAATGAACAATTATTCAAAGAAAGGCAGCATCAAAAAGAAAGGTCTTCAGCCTTGATTTTGGTATAGAAAAAAGGATCGTTTAGGGATTGAATCGTATTGGTATCGAAAAAATGTTAACGATACCCAGCATTAAACATGAGTTAGTTAACTAAATAACACTTCACATCCGTGTTAACTGGAATTACTACTTTATACTCATTCAGTTGTCTCAAAACAGAAATGTTAAAAAACAATGTCACAGAGAAAAACTAAATTGTGTTCAGGTATATTTAAACACAATACAAGTGTCCATGGAGAGCAGGTGGTGACAAACTTCAGGTTTAAACCTGCCAAGACTCAGCAGAATTGGTTGGGCCTGTCCCACTGTTTGTCACTTGAAAGTGAAGAAAGAAGAAGAAAGAAGACATTTAGCTATTTCCCTTTTGTTTTGGGTTTTCAGAGTAGACAGAAATATGTATGAAAATGACCTGAAAATCCATCTGTGTCATTTTCACATGTGAACTGTGTTTTCAGATGTATCTGCCTTTCTGTGGATGTGCTATGGATCCTTTCTCCTTCGAATGCTTTTGTAAGCCAAAGCTCATCCTTTCAGTGAGAACAAATGTAACAACAGCACTACGTGGCACCCCATTATGTATCCACACCTTTGTGGTAGCAGACAAATCCATTCTAGACCTGTCAATGCCCACATAAGCAAAATCATCACTTTGAGTAACAAAGGAGAGTGGACCACACAACCCCTCTGGCCTCTCTGGCCTAGTTTCCCTTTTCTGTCTCAGCCAAGAGTTCTTCTCAGAACTCTGCCCACGCTACCATCCTACTTGTCTGTCAGCTAGCTGAGATGTGGAGGTTTTGTTTTTAGTTTGAAAGTGTCTTTAATCCTCTCACAAGTCTAAAAGCAGTTGGCTGGTCAGTCTGGATCATGTGATGAAGGGTCTTTTTGTTCCTCTTTGAAGATAAAGACGTAGATTAATGGTAAGTGCGGCATAAAGAGGTTGGCAGTTAAAAGTTACGTAAAGACTTCTAAAGAAAAGATATGCTTAGATTTTTTAAGTTTTGATCTGTTGATTGAGATGTGAATGTGAAGCCAATCGCATGCAGACATGCTCAGTGTGATGATTCTCGCTCATATTTCAGGACCTCATTTAAGTTGAGTGAATAAAGAGCCAAGTTTAGATGTCTTCACTTATTCATACAGTCATGCGCGCACACACACACACACACACACACACACACACACACAGAGCCCAATTAGTTCCAGTGGCCTGTGCTATTAACATTCCAATGAAGGGAACTGTCAGTCTGTGACATGCGGAGAGGGATGATCTTCTCTCTCAAGAGAAACCACACACACGGAAAGACCGACACATGAATTCACAAATGACACATAATAAAGAGCCAAGAAAGAAAAAAGATAAGAAGCTAAAAAGCATGCAAATACTCTGACACTGATACTGACACAAACTTAGAGAACAAATGGAATAAAACAATAGTTTTGGCCCGCATAAATTAGATTTAGCAGATTTATGGTCAACAAGTCAAAAGATGGAAACGCTAAGAAAGCATTTTAATAATGTAGGAAAAATTATATTACAGCCATCGATGAGGCATTCGTATCAATTTAAATTTAGCAATTCAGTGAGAATCCCAAAGATATCAAGGTTTTTATTCCAAAACATTTTTTACAAGCAGATATTCTGCAAAACCATGTGGTCCATTGGTGGGGTTTTTTAAGGTACTGCCACCTTAGCAAAACAACCTTAAAAAAAGTGCAAATAATAACCAGAAATTTACATCAGACAGCAATGTGTCAGCAAGTGCCCCAACTTACATACTGTGAATCTTCAGTTAGACACATCCAACAAGACAGGTGTTGTCATGAATGGTGACAGACGGGGAAGATTGAGTATTTTTTTTACCAAAGTTGTAAAAATTCAAAATTAAAAGGAAAAGTTTGACAATTGGAAGAGAGAGAGAGAGGGGGGGGTGTACTGTGTGAGGTGAAAGGTGTATACAGCGTTATACCAATGTTCTAACAACAACAGGAAGTTAGTTTTTGTAGTTCGGCCTGCTGATCAAAACAGTCAGCAATAGCAGGAGCAGCAGTGGTGGCATACAGCGCTTGGGGGCAATTAAGGTACTTTATAAACATTAGTGCCCAAGTGCCGCAATATTCTAAGAAATCATAGAAAAAAAGATGCTCCTTATGACTTCAGAACTTGCCTGACAATCACTATTTTTCTTCAGTATCGAAGTAATACAGTGATAGTTGTCTATACATTAGGGATGGGTACTGAACTCGGTACTTAAAACAACCGATACTACCGAGGACCAATTCACGTTAAATCAAGCGGTGCCAAATTTCGGTAGCATGTAAGCGCGTGCTTATCTGTCCTTTCTGCATGTTGACAGAGAGCGGAGCTCAGCTGCGGTGCAGACGGAGCAAACTACGTCGGCTCTGCAGTTGGTTTAAGTCACAGTGAGTAAAGGCAATGCGGATAAAGCGGTTGCTTTAAAGTGCGGTTACACTTTTCAAAACCGTTCGCTGCAATATAATATAATGTCGGGCCAAAAGGGGCCGTGGTACTGTTAACATTTCACTTCCTCTGAGACAGGCAGGCACAACAGTGTTCCCTATGCCCTGGTGACTGACTGACAGGCTGGAGATTGTAGGGTAAGGCAACTTTATTTCTATAGCAAATTTCAGTAAAAGTGCTTCACATGAAACAACAACAATTTATATTGTGTTATATTGTATTTGTATATTATAGAATAATATACAAATACAAGAATAAAAAAATACAGTGCAGTGTAAGAAATTAATAATTATTTGATTTAATAGGTTGCAGGGATGGGTTTGGGCGTGGCGTTTTCATTTTGTTGTTTTGTTTATTGCCTTTTGAGTGTAAAATGTTCCAAATAAATAAAAACATGTTCTAAGTAAATAGGGCAAATAGGTTTCGAATTAGTTTTACAACTGAAATTTATTTTTTGGTATTACAGAGGGAACCGAATTTCAGGTATCGGTAGCAATAAAAATGTGAACGGTACCCAACCCTACTGTACATCATACAAGAACTACTGCTCATTCGGCAGCAGGTGGAATAATTTATCACACGTCATAAAACAGTGACCTTTTTTGGCCTCTTTGGCCTCCTGAAAAACACCTCCTCCTACTATAAAAAGGATGAGCAATGTTAAATAAACAGTCTTTATCAGCTGTGTCTGGTCATACAGTAGCACCAATGTACTTTCACCACAACACTGCGCTCACTAACAGCTACCTCGCTGCTCTGTGACATGACTATAGAATTCCTCATTTATTTCTGTATGTGTGTGTGTGTGTGTGTGTGTGTGTGTGTGTGTGTGTGTGTGTGTGTGTGTGACTCTGCTGAATATATGTTGTGTCACATGATCGCCTCCTGGGTCAGGGCTTTATTTACTGAGAGTTAGAGTTTTAGTGTGTGTAGTGGGAACACAGCCGCCACAGATCACTACACGACCTTAATTATGTTATCAGTCAACTCGGGGTGTAAATATCCCAGAGAACGTATTGGGCCCAGTGGGAAACGTCCACACATCACAAAAACACACTCACAGCAACTCACAGTCTGTCAAACGCATCCAGTCCTTTAGTCACTATCAATCCCAATCTATTTTTGCCATCTGACTGATCTGTGTGTGTGTGTGATCAATACGTCTGAGCAGGTACAGTGTACTTCTTATTTACTATCTAAGTGTCTCACCAGGTCTCAGACAAAGAATGGGGAAGGCAACAAAAGAAGAAAGTCAAACCTCACTGCAAACGATGAGGGCAGGGAGAGAGGGTGAAACCAAGACAGACAGATACACTCTGGGTGAGGAAGAGGAGGAGATATGGAAGAAAAGACAGTTCAATCATTGCATAAAGTAGCAGCTTCTCGAGGACAGCTCTAGGCAGAGCTGCTCTGTCACAGATTTAACATTTATCACACACGTACACACACAGATACACATCACTTCAAAATGAGCAGGACTTGTCAAAGTCAGTGTTGTTTATCCATAGTGAATATATGAAATATGGAGCATGGCTGTGTCAGGCAGCCGGGAGCAACAGAGCCTGTATCTGTGGGATAAATAAACGTCCTGTGCCAGAGAGAGTTCAGGTTTGTTTTCAAAGGACGTTCCAGCCAACACTGTTGTTTTGGCTCGTAGGACCTGCCTGGACCCATGTTGCAATAATAACTCACTCTTGAGATAACTTTCAATATTTTCACCTCCACCATGAAATAGCAAACAAATGAGAGAGCCGAGTACTTGTATAAGGTATGACAGTGCACTAACCATCCGCTGCTCCTTTGGAAGTCAAGAGTTCCGACCCCATTTTAATTAAATTCAAGTCATTCATGATTTATTTCTGAAGTCGATAACTCAACTCCACAGCTCACTGAGAAAAATGTGGCACTGGAATATGTTGCACATTTTTATGACTTAATAAACACACAGTTGGCTTCTGATGTCTGACAAACTACGCCTGTGTTTCCTCACAGTGATGCGATATCAGAAACAGTTTATTTTGTCTTCATCTAAATAATGCGTGTATTTGCCTCAGTGGTGTGTTCGTTGGGCTGTAGCCAGTACTTTAGTGACACTGGCCTCGCTGCAGTGATAGAGTAATTACCATGTGTGTGACCCTCTCCCATTCTGTGCTGTACTGCCTAATTGTGGTTGTCACCACAACTTCCATTTAGCTCCAGATAAGAAACAGCTGGATGTCGGTACATGCAGACTCAAGTCCCTTTTCACAGAGGGCACATGCAGGAAGATAAATGTGTTTACTAATAACTCTTTCACAGCCTCCATTCAGCCTGTTTCATGCCTGCTGGCTGGTGACTCATTCTCATCAGTGCAGGGCAGCCAGAGAGGTGTGATATCACAGTGGTGTGTACATCGCTGTATATATATGTCTTGTACTGTAATAAAAGGCAGAGATGGAAGGTTTTTTTTAAGGGAGACAAATTTGGCACAAAATTATGCACCTCTGCAAAAGATTGTGCTAATTATGTCCTCACAGATCTGACAACATGCACTACACTGATAACAGGGCCACGCTGAGTGTATACTATATGTGTACGTATGTGCCTAAAGTGATTGATAATGAGTTGTCTGCTCTTTAAGACTGCGAAGTAACAGCGAAATGTACCATTAAACCTTAGGATTATATAAAGAGCCTTACATAAAGCCTGGAGCTAGCTAAAAATACAGAACCCCAGTGGTCTTAACCCTATATATAGGCCTGCCTGTGAATAATTCAATACAAGTGAAGTCTGACAAAAAAAAATACACAAATTTACGCAACAACTCAACTCAAGTACCCTGCCTGCCTGCTGAGATTTGAGGTCACCGCTCTAAAGTGGTTTGAGCAAAGTTTGTGCTGTAGTTTTTAGTAGGCAGTAAAAGGCAGGGAGAGTTGGAAACAGAGCTGGAGATAAGCAGGTAAGTCTGGCTGCGAAAGAGATAAAAGACAGATTAATGTTTTGTTTTCATTTTTCCGCTTGGTTCACATTGCTCTCTGTGAATGTAACCGTCGGTGGCTGTGTGTGATGCTGCTGATAAACCCTTTGGAAAACCCTCTGTCAGCCCACCCCAAGACCCCCGTTTTGTCTGGAACAATAAAGTATACATGTTCAGTTTTAAACATTGATTTTCATCTTCAGAGAAGAAGACAACAGCAGAGGGAGATGTGTGTCCTCAAGGTAACTGCTTGACCTTGCTGCACTGTGGAAGAATTCATCAGCTGCTGGCATTTTCTCAGCATGAGCTTTCTTTTATGCAAACATGAAGCCGTGCCCATGACCCACCAAGTCACACAATACTATTGACTCATAAACACTCACTGGATACGAATCATTACATATTTATTTGTACATGTGAACCCTTAAAACAGACACACACAAGTTATCTTTCTGTCTCTCATCCTTTCTGTCTTACATTAACACACACACACACACACCAAATGGAAATAACACATGATAACAAAAATGAGACAATGACACTCCTTTTCCCACGCCTGGATTTTCTTTGTTATTCAGCCACAGTTAAAGATGGATGTCGTGTTTTAGTCTTCCTAAACTGGCATCACAAACTGGAGTCAAAACACCACATCCCAACCAGGATTCCAAGACACAAAAACAGCAGGAAACCTGTTACCTCACCACACTGATGATCGGACAACATCTTGAGCTAGTGTTGTGTACGGGTTTGAGAATGCGTTTTTGTGAACAGTAAGATGACCCTGAATGTGTCCCAGAGGGGAGCTGATGGATGGGATGAGTGGTAGACTACTTGGCCAAACTTGAAAACCCTCTTTCTTGGACCCTGGTGGTTCCATTTGTCACAGCTCAGAACACTCAGTTTGACTCTGTTTGGATGTACAGTCCCTGTGTGAATGAGTGCATGTTAGGGTTGGGACGGTTACCGCAGTCACGTGACGCCTACCACGGGCCTGAGCTAGTCACCGTCATTACCGCAAAAAAACATTGGCCTGCACGTGTGTGCACGTTGTGTCTAATGACATGGATTCATTGATTCTAATGACATGGATTGTGTAGGATAGGCAAAGACATTTCTCCGTTCTCAGCTGAGGTAGACACATTAACTAGCTAACAAGCTGCAGTGTTTACCATTGCACATTAGCCTAGAAGCTAGCGAAGTTTCCTTCTGTTTATAGCTTTATTCCAATAAAACGGCACGGTTGAATTTCAGCCTGCATGCATGTTTCGTAGCCTAAAACAGTGCGGCTTATATTGGTAGAGAGAGCAACAAGTTAGCGAACTGCTGAGTCGCCCTCTCTGCTCTCTGTCTGCTCAGCTGCTAGACGGGCTGCACTCGGTATTGTCGGCAAACTATTTTATTTATATTTTACTGTATTGACAAAAGAGCTGTGGAGTGGATCAACGG
Organism: Sander lucioperca; assembly: GCF_008315115.2. Taxonomy (NCBI): domain Eukaryota; kingdom Metazoa; phylum Chordata; class Actinopteri; order Perciformes; family Percidae; genus Sander; species Sander lucioperca. The sequence continues at coordinate 28,420,478 of NC_050175.1, read as the reverse complement.
AGAGGAGAGAAACCATCGAGGCCCAAAATGACAACAAAACACAGTAAAGACTCACTTTGAGCTAAAATGGAAACACTGTGCTGCAGGTAAAATGTGGCATGCTCTTGATAATTCAGGCATAATGGGAATGATGTAGTACATTACATGTCATTAAGCTGACGCTTTTATCCAAAGTGACTTACAATTGCTATATATGTCAGAGGCCACACACCTCTGGAGCAACTATTGCTCAGGGACACATTGGTTGATAGATAGATAACTTGAATTGCAAGCCTAAAAGTGTCCATTGCTGTATGAAACTATCTTACAACACAAGAGACTTTAGGAGAAGGAAAAAAAAACATTTTGGAGAACATTTTAGGAACCATAATGGTTAGCAGAGTGGGCAATCCATTGAAAATTCCCATCTGGATCTCATCACAGGGAGGCAGAGAGTGGCTTGCTCTTACTGCGGTGACTGAACTCACCACACACACACATACACACACACACAATGACTCATCCTCGACAGGAAAGGGAAGTGGTGTGTAGCATAAATGTACCTAAAATGAATTGTTGCATCCTAAAACAGTTTTAAAATCAAGCTAACCATGCATGAACATTTCTCTGTCGGCCATTGATAGACAGTGTGGCTGCCATTGGATACAGCACGCATATAACATGGAACTGGCACACAAATGCTTCATTCATAATTACGTAATTAAAATTGATTAAAAATACACTCTGCTTACAGTTTCAATTCATGCTAACAATTATTGTATTAAAGTGCTCATATTATGCTTTTTGGCTTTTTCCCTTTCCTTTATTGTGTTATATATCTTTTTTGTGCACGTTATAGGTTTACAAAGTGAAAAAGCCCAAAGTCCACCCCAAAGGGACTTACCATCTCCAACAGAAAACACTGTTCTCAAACTGCTCCAAACAGCTCTATTGTAGTCCAGCCTTTACTTCCGTGACGAACGTGCGTCACTTTGTAAAACACGTTATAATGCTCGCCTAGCTGCTAGCGTGGCACGCCCTCATACTCTGCTTCTGACTAGCTAGCAGTAGTTACTGCGCATGTGCGACTCCCAACAAAGATGGAATAGAAGTGCGATGTCTCACTCTGTAGCTAAAACAGAGAGCTCAACACACAGGGTGAAAAGAGGAGCTGCAGCAATGTGCAGTACAACAAAAATATGGAGTTTTCTGAAAATTAAACCACATAAACCTATTCTGGTACAACCTCTAAATACAATTATAAACCTGAAAATTAGCATAATATGAGTACTTTAAGTGTGAAGACCACTAAAGTCAGCAGCTAAGGGAAAAGATAGAAAAGTGAGATATCCTTTTTTTCTCCATCTTCTGGGCAAGTTGTGAGCTTTCTTGCCCCTACGTTTCTCTCTCACCATATCCTACAACCTCCTTTTCTTTTTGCCTCTGGCAAAATTACACTTATCTTAATCCTTTCTAAAGATTTGTGGAATATATCAATTAAGGCAAAGATTTACAACCTCGGAAACACTTTTATCCCTACAGCTCACAACCATGAGATCCAATGGCTATTTATTGACCACCTGTTATGCTGGCTAAACACGAAGCATATAAACAAAGTCATATATTTTAATGAAAGACTATATTTGTATGGTGAAAAAAAAAACCTCTCTCATAAAAATTGTACGCAGTTTTGTTTACCAGTCCATAGCATTTGAAAACTGCATTATAGCTGCAACATGCATACCTCCTTACATGTACATGTACAATACATACAGAAAGTGGCTAAAAATAGATTCCACTGTGCATTCCTCTGTGATCTTTAACAGAAACATTTGAACTCCAACGGTGGGGGTTGCAGCCACAGAGAGGAATAGCTGTAAAAGCAAACATATATCAGGAAGAAATTAGAGAAGAGAGAACAAGACAGGTGAAAAACATTGACTCTGTTTGCTCTTTACCCAGCCACTTGACATCCAACAGCATACTCTGCTCTCCTTTGTTTAAAGAACGCCCTTACTGAGAGAGAGAGAGAAGAAGGAAGATAGTGAGGAAGACAGTACACAAGGCTTCCAAAGTGGGCAGAAGTCCTTGCTATATGTAAGAGGCAGTGAAATAGACTTCAGAAAGAAGAGGAGAGATGCTCCCCTCCTCAACCATAGTACATCCCAGACAGAAATATAATTGTATGGATCATCAAAGGGTTCCTTCCCACTCACTTCCTGCTTGCTATAATTAGACCTGTGCTCTCTCTGGTAGCCACTACCAACTTTAGGAACCGTCTCTGCCTTGAGCCGGGACAGACACTGGTCTGGTGTCAGATTCAGAGCTTTCCTAGAGGATGCGGAAGCTGTTTGAGGAGGGAGCTCTGATGTAGCATCTCCTGCCTCGGGCAGCATTTATCTGGAGTGTGGGACTAGCTAGTGGATGGGAACCTGGGGGACTCCAGATCAGCTCTGGCTAGCAATCATTAGGAAGGTAGGAGAGCTGATGTGTGTGAAGTGGAAAAACAAGCGCGCACACGCACACACACACACACACACACACACACACACACACACACACACACACAATATCTAAACAGAACAGATGGTCCGATACCATTTTTTGCTTCCCAATACCGATTCTAATACCTGAACTTGCGTATCGATACCGAGTACCGATCCGATACCAGTGTGTCATATATTTTCTTATGTTTTAATAACTGTATACTACTATCCCTGTATGGATGTGATATTATTTCTATCTTTGTTGTCGGTCTGGCTCAAGTTAAACTCTTTGTGAAACATGAACAAACACAAACAATGAATGCCACAGAACTTTCTTTTATTATCCAGTTTGACAGTCAGTTATAACGGAGAAAGAACATAAATAAACTACTTTAACGTAGATTTTCTTTAGGGCTTTATTACGTGGTAACGGATCGGTGCATAAACTCCAGTACTTCCCGATACCGAAACCAGCATTTTAGGCAGTATCGGAGCTGATACCGATACTGGTATCGGTATGGGAACATCTCTGCTAAACAGGGCATAACAGCCCAACCGTTTGGAGAAACAACTGGGTGACCTGCAGCAGAGTAAATTCCCATGTATATTGTGTGACTCTGCACGTGTGTATGTATGTGCGTGTACGCATGCATGAACTCATGTGTGACAAAGAGAGGTGGAGTTGAGGCTTTTCTATAGAGCAAAAGCAAACAGTCCATAAAGAGGCCCTGCCACTCTCCTATTTCAATGTAAATGAGTCTGACTCTGTTAGGGGGTTAAAGAACTCTCTAGGGCCCTGGCGACTACCACCGCTGGGGTCACACATGCACATGCATGCACACACACACACACAAGCAAGCAGAAACACACAACACACAAACGCACAGACACAAACGCACAAATGTACACACACACACACACAGGCACAAATGTACACATACACATTCTGAGGCGAGAGGCCCAGATAAAGAGCTCAGAGAGCCTGTCAGAGTGTCAGCTCCCATTAGGCCAAAGGCTGTTGTGTGTGTGTGCAGGCAGGCGTACTGCTTTTTACATTTCATTCAGCATACACACTCTTTTTCTCACACACACATCCCCCCAGAGCTGTCCCGCCTGGCTGACATGCTGTTTCAGACAAGACACACAAAAGACAACGGAACCCGCCTGAAAAGACAGACATCTCCTACATTTCCTACAACACACAGCGGATAAACAAGAGAGGAAACAAAACAAGCTCTAAATGATTTTAGATGAGCAGAGGTTGTGCTGAAAAATGTGGAAGCTTTCAAGGATTCCCTTCATGATTAACCTCTCAAGTAAACCTCAACAGCAGTGATACATTTTAAGTTTCCAGCTCCAAACATCAGAGTGCAGTATTTATTTGTCATGGCAATGTAAACTGTGATGTCATGCATTATTATACAGTAACTGAGCAGGGAGCAGAGACTAAACCACATCTTAGCGAGGGAGGCGGAGGCAGAACGAGCAGAAAGACTCAGAGAGGCTGCGTAACCTCGGTGACCTGCACAATTAGTGCTGCACTCCATTGGCTGCCTGTGGCCAGCAAGTTGTGTAGAGCAGGATGGGGCTGTTAGGACACAAACAGAGAGGACAGGAGGGCTGATCCTCCCACAGAGCCTTCAGAAGCACATTACAACCTGAGAAGGAGTATGATAACAACCTTAAGTGGAAGAAAGATAAAGAAAAAGAGTGAGAGCTAGGAGGAGAACAATCTTTTGAGCCCATATATAACCCAAACTCCTGTAAATAAAGTCGTGTACACCCACATGTCTCCAGCTGTGCATGCCCTGACTCAGCTGACTCAGGCAGGTGTGTCAGTGTGTTACAGCCCAAAGCACTGGCATGCTCAGGCAGCAATATCGGGTCTACCCACATAATCAACAGTGGCAATGCTGAACAGAATGGCTAGAATGATTTGATGTCTCTTTGTACTGTTTTTTTTGTTTGGATCCCTGGTCTTTAGATCTTGCCCTTCTTGCCTTCATTCTAAGTCTTTCATGTCCAGAGTGCAGGCTGACAGCTGTAGCTAAAAACAGCCATCTGAAAACAGTGTGTGCTTGATCTAGGGGGAACTCCAGCCACCACAAAACATTCATCCTATACTCACACACAGCTAGTCATGCTACTGACACACATCTCAGTCTGCCTCTCCTGCCTAATCACGCCTTCTGTTCAAAAGCTTGAAACCACAGCCCAGACCCCCTTAGGCAAGAGACGGATTTGCAAGCATACAGTCAGAATCTTTCTCGTATACATGCTCAGAGTGCTCATTACTGAGAATTTTCACCCACATACATCTTCCCTAAAAGTCTAGGGATTGGCCGTGCATCAGTCATGGCCCTACGTGTACACACAGGCTCAGACCTTCGGGCAAACAGAGAAACAAACAGAAAAACAGACGCACACAAACTGCTCATTGCAGAATTTCTGCTGACTAAATGTTCACATGGGCTGAGCAATATCTACAGTGGTGCTCATAAGTTTATGAACCCATGCTAAAGTTGACTAAAAAGAGGAATAAAAAAATCATCTTTTGGAAATTGATCTTAAGGCCTTCATTAAAAAAAATGAGGAAAAATCCAAAGGACAGCAATTTTCTTTGTGAATGAATAATGTATCGTAAATAAATAAATGTTCTTCCTTAAAATACAGGGGGCATAAGTATACACACCCCTATGTTAAATTCCCATAGAGGCAGGCAGATTTTTATTTTTAAAGGCCAGTTATTTGATGGATCCAGGATACTATGCATCCTGATAAAGTTCCCTTGGCCTTGGCCTAGAGATTGGCATGGGGTACTTTCCATAAGATCATCTCTTAATGCAAATCAAACCAGCTATTTAGCTAAATGAAATAAAACCATGCCAATCTCTAGGTATGGTGAAGGCTATGTGATGATGTGGAGCTATTTTAATTCCAAAGGCCAAGGGAACTTTATCAGGATGCATAATATCCTGGATCCATGAAATAACTGGCCTTTAAAAACAAAAATCTGCCTGCCTCTATGGGAATTTAACATAGGGGTGTACTTACTTATGCCCCCTGTATTTTAAGGAAGAACATTTATTTATTTACGATACATTATTCATTCACAAAGAAAATTGGTGTCCTTAAAGGTTGGATTTTTCCTATTTTTGTTAATTAAGGCATTAAGATCAATTTCCAAAAGATGATTTTTTTTTATTCCTCTTTTTAGTCAACTTTAGCGTGGGTTCATAAACTTATGATTGTATGTGATTCATGAACTTATCAAGACCCCGCAGGTCTTTTAGGGATACACCCAAAACCTTTGGAGATTGTTGAGGAGGCAATGTTTCGCCATGCTTATACACTATTACAAATAAAATACATATATGAAAGTTTTTGCTTTTCAAAACTCTGGCACGGAGATCAAAGAGCCTGCAGTAATAAAGCTGGCAAGACCTCATATAAACTCTTAAGATATAGCTTTTCAAAGTTAGAATTAAAAAACATTGGCAATTTGGGGTTGTGTCACAAAGTAAGGGTTGAATTTTTCTAATGCCCCTTTCCCACTGGCCAAAAAACTCACTAACATCTGGCTTATGTCTGCAGTGGGAAAGGGTACAATTGGCATTCACTCCCGGGACAAATTACTCTGTAGAAGGTACGGGTATTAATCGGCTCCAGTTACAATCGGCAGTGATGGAAACAGAAGACCCGGGTAGATTCGGTAATATTCGGCCCTTTTCTAGCGCAATGCCACCTCCATTGACTTACATTACCTTGCGATTGTGTGTGAATTTACGCCGTAGCGAGTAGTATGAAAGGGCAAAAATCCGCGTATGGAGGTTGGTCGGGGTGGTGGATGGGTCAAACACAGGACTTTCACACAGGAGACCGGGGATTGTGTCCCGCGTGTCACGTTTCCTAAACTCAACCGTCACTTTCTTTTTTTACCAAACCCAACCCCGTTCTTCTTTTCCTAAACCAAACCGGTTCTTCTTTTCCTAAACCCAACCGGTTCTTCTTTAGAAAGTGGAGCGTATGTTTATGCAATAACACGCCAAGTGGCGTGTATGTTTAAGTCTGCTGTATACAGCGTAGACATACGCGCCATAGCACAAAATGCGTACAGATAACACGCCACTTGGCTTAAGAAAGTGGGCATGTCTGTTTGTCATGTTGGCTCTGTCGGTAACGTTTGTCATCTTGGCCACAAATTTTGTCTGTTTCCACCCAAGCAGCACTGGAACATCAAAATAGTCGGCACTGAGTTTGAAAGAGAGACTGAAAAAGAGATAACAGATACATAATAACAGAAGAAGTAAAAGAAGTAACCAATGTAACTTTTTCACTGGCCTCCATGTTGCTTTCTACTGTTTACTAACCCTATGTTGTATCTGTTGTATGTGCGTATCTCTTTTAAGGAAAAGCAGAGTACATCCATATACTGTACATACCTATCTGCGTCAAAAGTTTATTACACGCGTTCAGGCTCAAAGACATGAGTCTATCTGGTGTTTATAAGTTGTATTTAACTTTCAAAACCAGGCATATATATATAATTATATATATATATAATTTTTTCTTTTAAAATAAAAGGTACATAATTCCTTTCCTCGTCCATTCTGCTCCTATCCAAGCTCGCCACTGTGCCGCTTTACTAAACCCCTCTAAAACCCCACTAACCTCACTGTCACACAATACCTGTTGTCTCTGCCATTTGGCTGCAAACACAAGGACAAGCTATAGCAAAAAAGAAGTCTGCTATTCTATTTGTAACAAGGGCAAGGCTGATGCTGTGTGAAACCAGCAAGTCAGCAACATTTACCTCTTAAAGAAATGAGAAAGCCCAGGGCACTGGCCACTAGCCCAGCAGCATTCCTGCCTATGAAGTATAGATAATTGTTTTGAGAGCCCCTGTTGAGAGCCGATGCCTCATTTCCATATCTTCATGATATGATATAGTAGTGTGGACCATGATCCACTGAAAATGGCAGACTGTATAATAACCCACTGACAGCTGCATGCTGGTTAGCTCTTCTATTATCGAGAAAAGAAGGTGGGAATTAACAGGATTTCAGAGGGATGAAAGAAAGGGGAAAGACCGAAGAAAAAAATGCCAATAGACAAAAAGAAGGATGTCAGAAATGGAGATGAGCACTGAATATAAAGTGTGATTACTTAGGATAAGGCTCATTGGTATGACTTATCATCTGCTGGTATCCATGACTGCAACTGTAACCTTTGGCAAATAACTCTAGTCCACTCCACTACCACCAGCCTGATGGGAGATCAAATTAACATCCGACAACATACGGTACACACATTGACGCTTAAAGTGTCTCTGCAGAGATAAAGACACACACCCATAACATACACTAGATAATGTTCATTATTAGTGTAAGTATTCAACAGAGGAAATATTCACTGATCCCTTTCTATTACCTTACTCAACAAACTGGGAGAAGGAGTAATATTATGTAGATTACTGGGATATTATGATTTAAGAAATGATCCCATTAACAATGCCTGGATAGAGAAAGAGGAGAAGGCAGAGATGGGACTTGATTTAACTTGAGGAAGGGAACCACAGAAAAGTGGCTCATAGGAGGGAAATACTTTATTTAGCATGCAGGATACCACTTGTCTGTAGCCCCAGGTAGGGCAGAAACACAGAGCTATGCTACTTCAGCATTCCATCCACCATGAAAAGTGCAGAGAAAGGGTTTTCCCTCTAATGAAAGCCATTAATTATCATGTACCGTTATACTTTGCAGTCATGACTATCTTTTAAATCCTTTGGAAGGGAGTGTGTATTGTCAACAATCAGGTTTTTATTCTCTGTAAAGAATCTGTCTGTCTGTCGGGAGTACACTTAATGGCCTGTACACACTCTGGACCTTTCTTATGGAACTGACTGATCTTATCAACAGATGAATGGCCACTCAGGTCAAAGGTCAAGTCCAGCTCCGTTGTTTTGATTCTGAAACCCTGTGTGTTCACTCTGCTTCCTCTCCCCTAATCCCCACCAGCTGTGTGTGTGCGGACGTGCACTTATGTTTGAGAGGCTAATACAGAGAAAAAATGCTGAAGTCAGTGTGGCTTGTGTGTGTGTGTGTGTGTGTGTGTGTGTGTGTGTGTGTGTGTAGAGCTGTGGGATGCTCCTAAAGCCAGACGCCTTACCAGAGAAATGAGTTTGGTATATTTAATTTAAATATAATCAACTATGGGAGACATAAGACGTTATTTTTATTCAATGACAGCTGGCATCCAGAAGGAGCGGAGAAATCTATCGAAATATTCATTTGGCACAACAGGAAGGAGAAATCAATCCCATAAAAAAAGAAAAAGAGTACTTAATAGAGTTCCATTAAACCGACTCATCGAGCCGAACAGAAATGGCCACTCCACTGCAGGAGGGTACTGAGAGGCCACGCTGTTTTCACCAGGCTACAATTTAGACTGAATAAAGTCATGCTCCATTTTCAGCCAGTCCTGACAACTGCTTTTTTTAAATGACACCTGATACCCTCGCGCTCCCCCAATGCCGGAGACACACTTGAAGAAGGCCATGCGTGGGAGGGGGATGACAAATGGATGAGTGGTGTTGTGGAGGAGTGTGTGAGGGGTCAGACGCCAGGGTTGCACATCTCCGTCCCGCCACCAAACACAACTGTCTCTAAGTGTTTGTTGCAGTGTGTGTGTGTTTCACATTCCACCTGGTCGGTGACAGTCGGAGTGAAAGTCTCGTGCATATTCCCAATCCTTCATGCTGTAGCCGCAGTCAAGGGTCAATGTGGAGCTGTCTGAAAGCTCAGCGTCAGTGATCGATTTCATTACTTTGTTTTCACAGAACTTACAGACAGGCCTTGAAGGATCATTATTTTTTATTACAAGTCTTGTTTTTGTAGTTTTGTCATCATTCCTATCAATAATAACAACACTGTACTGAATTTAAAAGCTGAGATCAGGGAACACAGCAGAAATGCTAAAAATGTGTCTGCTGCGGCAAGAAACACACAACATTGTTATTTGATAGACTAAATGAAGACAAATGGTAAAAACATTACCCAAAATGTCTGTTGTAAACATCCACCACAGCTTACAGACTCTCTGGTTTAACTGTTGGCTTGTTTATAACCTTATGGTGCTGGGACCACTTGATTCTTGCCTCATTGGTTGTTGTGTGTGTTCTCAGAGTGATGAGTACAATGTTATCATGACCAACAGAAACGATGGCCAGAACTATTAAAATTTAAATAAGACCAAACATAATTTTGACATTTTCTTTTACAATCTTTTCACAACATCTTCAAAGTTGGTTTACCAAAACTATAAAAACAAAATCATATTTGCTCACTTCTTGTACCTTTTCATGCAGAGAACGCGGGTTTAAGTTTTCTGACAGAATTCGATCTGGCACTGACGAAACAGGACTGACGTTATTCTACAGAAAAACTCATTGTTGCGTGGTTCTGCATCCTATCTAATCCCATCTACTCATCTATCTCTTGATCCCCTGAGAAGGTGTGACATAGAAGCCGAGAAGCAGGAGCCGAAGCATGTTGGAGCGTGTGGAGGCTGGAAAGTATTAACCCTGCAACGGCTGGCTGGAGAACTGGGTGTGCGCTGCAACGTGGGTTGGAGAAGGAAAGATTTCCCTGTTGGTGTATGTTAATTAAGCGGGCCTGCTACAGCTTGTCTGGTGGCTGACCTGGAGAGACGGGATTACCTTGTCCAGCTGCTCTCCTCCCTGCTGCCTTTCTTAATGCCACCTTTATTAAAGGGACAGATGACGCCGACTCTATCTCTCACAATCAGGCCATTTGCTAATAAGGTGTGTCAATTCATGTCATTATCTCTCTTACACACCCCCCCACACTCACACACACACACACACAGCTGACTGTGTGTCTGGACATCTGGTCTGGACGTAGAAGCCCAAGGCATTCTTGAGGGCTGGGATCTTAATTCCCCAGATTAGCCTATACAATCCACCTAAGGGTTAATCAGCATGTAGCATCACATCCCACCAGCGCAACCTTTATGTACACCCACTCAAGTACAAATACCTGTGTGGATAGGAAAATGTATGCTTACAAACAGATGTAGAATAAAAATAAATTAAGCTAAAATCAACCACTAGCTTGACAGTCCTTCCAATCACTCATTTCACAATATATACAGTACACCATGTGTTTGCTCTCTCAGAAAAGTTTTTTGCCACCTCCGAGAGCAGTGTTGGGCAAGTTACTACCAAAATGTAATGCATTATAGATAACTAGTTACTGTCATTTGAGAGTAATTAGGTATATTACAATATTACTGAATTGTAATGCTTCACACTACTTTTGCATTACTTTTGAGTTACTTTCACCAAAATAACAGCGGAGGTTTGACTTGGTAAAGTCTCATCTTTATCCACGTTAATACATCATTGATTATTTATAATATTTTATATAATTAATATGAATATGCAAATTAAATAAACCTATAAAAATTGAGAAGTAAAATGTACAATAGGCAAGTAGGAGAAAATGAAAATACTCAATTAAAAGTACCTTACAGTTGTATTGAAGTACGGCATAGTTACTTTCCACGGCTGATAAAATGCAATGGTATTGACGTGTAGCGAGCCTAAACATTAATTCCCGACATATTTCTATCTGTCAGCAGCTCGGACACACTGCTGTCCGCGCTGACGGAACGTCACCTGTTGGGACACAGATGTTGTCCATACCGTCTCTGGTTCTGGCTCTGACCACGGGAACAGTGACGGGACAGCTCGCTTCAACGCAGCGTAAAAAACTCCTGAAAATAATGTCAATCTCGCAAATGTATCTGTCTCTGCAGTCATCTCAATCATCGAATACAGCAACAGGAAATATAAGAAATGTTTCGCCGTGTTGGTGAATTCTTAAAAAAAAAAAAAAAAACACCACTAAATGTTGCGTTAAAATGCGTTGTACCTCGCGTTACTGAGATTGTAACGGGTATAATATTACCAAAATTTAATTAGTAATGCGTTACATTACTGTGTTACAGCAAAAAGGAATACATTACTGTAATTGCATTACTTTTGTAAGGCGCTACTCCCAACACTGTCCGAGAGGCAGAAAAGATGCCATTTGCAGCATTTGTGGTGTTTTGCTGACATGAGACATTTGCTCGCCCCAGCCTGTAGAGAAAGTCCCTGGATAAAGGGCTTTTCCCTTAAATCCCTGATAGCCTCCAAGCTCCAAGAAGGACTTAGCTGGCGACTGACAGCCAGGATGGGAGGTGGGACAGGGTTTTGATGTTGGAGCTTATGACTGGTGTGTGGGTTGGGTAAGGAGGTAGGTAAATATTTGGGCCAGCGCTTGTGGTTTAAGTGCTCTCTCTGACAGCTTGGGGGTCTGGTTGGAGTCTGAGGCATATATACATATATATACACATACGGCTGCAGGATAGGGTTAGGGTTTTGGGATGTGCAGCAGAGGCAGGGTCATCTTGCTGTCAGGTCAAGCATAGATATAATGCTGGAGACAGTGAGTTCTGTGTGGGGGCGGGTGCAGTTGGCTTTCCAGCCCTTGAATGGCACCTTGCAGCTGCCCTCTGTGTGAGTCTGTCTGTCTGTGTCAAACGCTGCGTCCGGTGGTATGGTCGGAGAATGCAACAGCTACCTCCCAGCGCACCCAAGCACAAGCTCCTACACACAGCTGTTCACCATACACTTAGTACCACACACAGCACCTGTCTGCATGTGTGTGTCTATGTGCATGTCTGTCTACGTATGTGTGCCAGCCAGATCACACACAAGAATACTTCAGAGCGTGTGAACGGAGCAACCTCTGTGGCTCTTCCGTTCCTGTTCACACTTCAGCCTCGGCCTGCTAAATCCGCTTCTATCCTCTTCCACCCTGAATAAAGTCATATCCTTCCTTCCCGAAAATGTTGACTCCTCCATTAGCTCATTAACTTCATTACAGAGAACGTGAAAAGGTCTTGGACTATCCGCGTGGTTGACTGCTATGTTTGGAGCATTCATTAACTGAGCTACAGTAATGGATTTTAGCAGAGATGTTATGGGATCAATGCTGTAATGAAGGGCATAGTGTGTGGGAGGAAGCATTTATTATCATTATCAGAAGTAATAAAACTTTTGCCCCCTAACAATGGCCTCCCTCCCACACCAAGTGAATGTCAGTGCTAGGCTTGGGCCAGGAGTACTATCCTTAATAGGTGGATGCATTGTCCTAATGGTGTCAAGGTGGCATTGCATTATAGCCACATCGTCATTCATTTCATACGTAAGACAGAGGCCAAATGTGTCACCATCAGCTCAAATCCAGGAACATTTCATGAAGCTCTGCCACGTGGGCGCCTCGATAGCCAAGCAGATTCAAACATTTAGATGGGAAATGAAATGGGATCAATAAATAATGAGTTGAAAATGTCACGTGTGTCACTCAATCATCAGCAGTTCACATTGATATGGCAGCTTATCGCAGGCTGCAAATTACCCACAGCACTGGCTATGAATATGATTAGCTTTCTCATTTTGCCTGAGAAAACTCTAATAAACACAATTCCATTATATCAGAATGTATTGCATACCTTTCCGTGCATTTCCTTGAGTAAATGTGGCAGGCATCAGGATTGCATCAAAGCAAACTACTGCCGTAATTTCCTTAAATTTAGAGCAGAAAACAAGTTGTGACAAAATAGATTTGCTTTCCTCCTTACCTCATCTACAAAATAATCTCATAAAAAGGGAAGCTGAAGGAGCAATATGTGCAAACAGAACAAAGGTCATTCCACTGCAAATTACAGATATATCTTTCAGTCCTACCTCCAGTCTGCGTACTTAACTGTTGGCTATAAAAACTTGTCACCTGTCTCTGACCTTTGCTTAGGATGAATTTTCTATAAAAGCAGCTGATGAAGTAAAGTGGACGGCGTAATCGTCAAACCTACAATCTGTGACATGCAGCTCATCTAAAGAGCAGTAATTATATAACTTTGACATTTGGATCCAAACAGTTATGATCTGTGAAACTGACATTTGAATTCCGCTTATTTTTTGTGTAAGTAAATATAAATAATAAAACCCCTATTTTTCTGAAAGGAGATGAAACCGTTTTGGGACATAATGTGGAAACTGTGCTTCTGTCCCTTTACATTATTAAACATTTGGGAGGACCCATTGTGCTGTTAAGCTAACATTTACTCGGAAAGTGAGCCTAGCTTTCTAACGTTAGCAGTTAGGTCGGCTGTGGTGACGGCAAATAACCAAACTGTCAAAACTCACCGCAACGAGTAGTCTTGTAACAACACAGAGGAACTAACATACAGAATCACATGCTGTCACAGCAGAAACAAAATAACTTTTTTTTTTTTTTTTTTTTTTACAATTTTGACCAAATAAGTACACAATTCAAAACAAACACCAATGGTATGGCTTATATACTGCTTTAACGACTAAAATGTATTTCAGTTCAACTTTAGATCAGCTTTAAAAAAAAAAGCAACCTGAGACAAATGTAGTAAGGTATCACCTACAGATTAAGTGTTTCATGTGTAGTATATTTGGTAATTTTTTTACATGCCATTTGGTGTTCACTCTAATCCAAAAGGCTAAGCACCAGAATGAGTGAACAGATTTTTGACATGGGTGGCCCTCGTGGGTCTGGCTGAGTTGGGGATTTAGAAAAAAAGGTCTGAGTGTAGATTGGAGGACACGAAACTTCTCAACAGGACTGCACAGTCAGGTGACAAATGGTGCCCCATGCCAGCCAAGTGCCAGAAATGGCCTCTTAATCAATCAGAGGTCACCGTGGAGGCTCAGTCCAGACTGCCTTCACCCTGAGAGGCAGCCATCTGATAGAACACTCAATGCCAAGCCGCAAAGCACACAACCTTTTCTCCTAGTTAGCACATCACTGCTGCTGTTAATGTCATCTCATCAGTTCTAAAAACTGGACCACTCACAGCAGAGATGTCTTTGTCTTTATTTTGCTTGTTCATTATAACACTGTTGCTAAGTCAATTGAGCTGTCCTCGACATGTTTAAATTCAACTAGACAACTTTGAATTTGGTACCTTTTGTTATTCTAGATGTGTCACCTTAACTTGCTCGGTTTTTATTTTCTCAATTGCTCTGATTAGCTGGGTGGAAATGGTGATGCTGTAGTAAAACATCCGACCCTGTGGGTTCTCTCCATCTTTGGCCTCAGCCCCAATCTTAAGCCTCTCACCCCCATCCTTGACACATGGCCATCTGTAGTGGCATTTCAGGCAGTAAATAAGGGAGTGGAGGGTAGTGCACTCTCTGGTAGGCCCAACCTAGGGGCCAAGCCCTCACATTCTCCTCTGCACCCCGAGGCCCACCCCCACACACCCCCTGGGGTTGACCTACACACTGCAAGGTCCCCAAGGGAGCATATCAGGCTTTAGGAGTAGCACAGGCCTTCTGTCCTCTGTCTACCCTCAACACATATCACTCTACTCTCCCACCATCACCATACATCTCTCCATCTCCCAGCACGAATACATGCATCTGTCCATCCCTACTATCAATCCAAACATCATTTGTATCAAAGACCTTTGTCACTCACCCATCTGCTCCATTTATATTACTGCTTATGTTTGTAAATAGGTCTCAATTCAATTAATTTGTCCTCCCATGACTTCAATATCTTATTAGTTCAAGAAAAATCATGTTTTGCATTGACATTTTTAATAAAAGAAAGCAAAAAAGCAAAAGGGGTGATCAAAATACTGCCTCAACCATTTTTGACCGTCTTAAGTGTAGGAAGACAGTAAAATCATAAATTATTCTTTGACTATACTTGGTTTGGTGACAATTCATGTTGGTAGCAAAATAATTGCACTACAAGCAGATTGTTGGGCAATTGTCAAACCCAACAATAGTGCACCAAAACCCATTAAAACCTACTGAAACGGTGTCACATTCCCATTACTCCCATGATAAAACTGTCAACTCACTGGAAAAAAAAGACCAATCAATGCACCCACCAATCACCAGACACCCACAGATCCATATGTGTGTTCACCCATCCTGACACTCAGTATCTTCGACACATTGATCCACTATCCATCTTCCGCCTCTCCCACCATAATAGAAGCTTGTGCTGATTCAGTCCCCATGGGATACAAAGACTCCACACAGAAGTAACCTAGGACTGACAGAAACATTGAGTGGCGAGATTGAAGCATGAGAGGCCAGAAGAAAGGGACTGAAAGTCAAATAAATGATAGATTAAACTCTATCAGTTGAGATAACACTGGTGAGATTGGAGAAAGAAATGGAGAACTATAGGGGGCCTAAGGAAAAAGAAAGGTTCTGTCAAATGAAGAGACTGGATATCGAGAAGTAGTAATAAAAAGAAGAAGAGGATGGGACAAGTTAAGGACAAGTGGGGACAAAGACATGCAAGTGCCAAACCGGGATCAGGCAGATCAGCAGTGCAAACTAGTGTTTCCTGTGCAAGTATTGAGATGCAGATCCCACTTTCTCAGCTAATAATGGGGGCTGTCAGAAGTGTGTGCGTGTGTGTGCGTGTGTGTGCGTGTGTGTGTGTGTGTGTGTGTGTGTGTGTGTGTGTGTGTGTGTGTTAGAGAGAGAGAGAGAGTGGGTGAGGATGTTCGCTTGGAAGAGATATTCTCACACATCTGCCAGCCTGTTTTTCTAATGGGGTGCAAATGGGCCTCCATTGTGAGGCCTTGCAGACCTAGTTGGAATGACCCGACACGTTCAATGACGACTTCAGCTTCGCATGCATACGGGAAGACGCACTCACACTGATGTTTACATACACATGCTTGCTTGCATAGAAGTAGCTTAAACCAAAAAAGAGGGCAAGGATCATTTAATATTCCTATAAAGATGGATTGTGTTTATATGTATTTCTAAATTAAGAATAGTATTATTGCAAAACAGTTTGCTAGAATATATAATGTATGAGCTTGTAGAGTTATTTGGCAAATGTAAACTTTTACTCTATACTATTTATATTTCTCCACTTTTAATAGGCTAATCAGTTGCATGATGCTAAGCTAAAGTAAAAGGAGATTTGTGCTTCTCCCTCTTAAATCCAAACATTTCTAAAGCTGTGTTTTACTAAGCAGCCACAACTCAGCTGAAATGATTTTTACTAGGCTCTCTGACTTGGAGTTGGGGGATGGGGTTTAACAGAGAGGGGGGGGCAATACGGGGTCACACAGGAGGAGAACAGGGAGGGAGGGGGTGTTTTTCTTTCTCTCCGGGCTCTAGGAAAGAAAGGAAGGAAGCCAGAGCAAGGCAGAGAAGCCCAAAACGAACTGAGGAGAGATGGATGGTGGGGGGAGGGACTGGAGCAAGAGCGCTGCTTATTGGTAGGCTGTGGCTCTCTCTCTGGATGGATTGACTTAACACGGGTCGAATTACACCATTTGCCGTGCATTAGTTTGTTTTTCTCTCAGCCAGGAGAAGTTGATTCACTACGACGCGCACAATCATTTTTGTTGGATTACAGCAACACAAAAAGGATACAAAATAAGCATTTCAGATGAGGTGAGTTCCCTGCCGATACGTGGATATAGGCTACACTTTGTTGCGCCGCATTACGCAGTGAAAGTCGAGGGGAAAACTAGAGAGGAGAAGTCTTTTGCTGGAATACAAAATATTTCTTCTGACCACGTTGCTATATGCTACCCTGCAAAACTCATGGTTGCAGGACAGAAATAGTGCAGGTCCGGACTATTTTTAATTGTGCTTCAATCCAATTTACTATGTATTCATTCGTTCACGGCACCGTTCATCTGTCCTGCTCGACGCGTCTTTCCAGCGCTCATAAAGCGGTGTAACAAGAGGGCAAACCCAATCTAAAGTCACCTATTTTATTTGTGAGACAGTTTACTCTCCTATTGAAGCTGTCCGAAATCTTCATTAGGCTATATAATAAGTTCTACAGTCGCATCATTAAAGCATGTATCAAACTGGTGAATCTAAAGCTAAGTGAGCATTGGCTATTGAGATAAACAAGCACAGAAAATAGTTTTGTGTAAATCTAGTTGTTGTTTTTTTTTTATTCTGGTGGCTGTGTGTGATATCGTGCTCTCCGTCAGTAAACGCGCCCTTTATCATCTTTAATCAGCATTAAATCAATGATTGTAGGCTATGAAGTCAGAGCGCGTAGTGGATTGCGCGTCGTTAATGTTTATGTCTTTTCCCTCTGGTTTCCAAAGTTAATAGTGGTGGAAGGGGGCTGGTGTATCGGTGTATGAGGGAGGGGACTGTGTGGTCGTGGCAGAGCTTTGAAGATCAGTCAGCAGAGCTCAGGGGCCCGGGGACGGAGACAGCGCAGGCAGTCAAAACGCTCATATGTGGCGAGCGGAGCTGAAATCTGTGCGAAACTGGATGAAAGAGAAAAGTGGGGTCCGGACGGAGCTTAAAATTACAGGAATATTACATGCTGCGTGTTTTCTCTTAAATGGATTACCAAAGGGATATGACATTCAGTCGGATTGCCCCATTCATGAGTGAATTCGGACACACAAGGTAGGTGTCCTCGGTGGTTTTTAAATTATTGGTATAGTGGATTTTATTTCGGATACACTCTGTGGTGTATTATTAAGATGGAGCTTGGATTTAATAAAGGACACATAACTGCTGGCTCTCATGCTATCCGGAGAGCCACTTTGTGAACGGAATCTATTCAAGGGAACCGAGTAGGATTTCAAAGTAAAAATAAAACACATTTTTAAAGCAGAGATGTAGCCTACACATAGATTATGATTTGCCGAGAGTAAAATCAGAGCCACGTCAGTGTTGGTCTTAGTATTTTTGCTACAATTTCAGTCACAATAGCTAATCTTCTTCTGAGTTGTGTTAAAAGGTTCAACGCACGAATACGTTAAAGTTCTTCTGATATTTCGTCTTCATAAAATAAACTTGGAATAAAGGTAACCAGCACACGATTGTACGGACCATGCTGTCAAACACACCTAGTAAACCGTAAAAGACGAGTAGGACGGGCAGTTTGACTTGAAGGTTGTTGACTGCTCACTCACCTTTAATCTATGTCACGTATTCCCAGTTTCATTGTAGTATTATTATATTGGATGATACATTAGGGAAGCGCTCGTAACCTTTTTGGAGGCAGAGCAGCACGAGAGCCCAGCCCTGCGCATGCATTAAGTGCCGTGGAGGCAGTTAAACGCAGCCCCATCACAGTTGTCACTCCACCGCTGTCCCCCCGCGTCTTTGTTGTCTTTTGTATGAGTCTTACATGTGGGCCAAAGGGGTCTGAAAAGATTTGCCACGGTTAAAACTTGAATGCCTTTACGCCCCGGTCCGCACAATGCCTGCATTAGAGCCCGGGCTGCTGCATGGATTGTGTACGCAAAAGAGAAGTGGAAGATCCTCACGCAAAACTTGGAAAAATGACCAGCGAACGAAGGAAGAGGAACAGAAGAAAAATAAAGAGAGAGAGAAAGAGAATTAGAATGTTTCATTTTTTTTCATAAGGAGACATGTAGGTTACAGTTGTTTTAGGAATTGTTCTTTCGTGTCTCATTATTCAAGAAAATTTGGCCAAATTAAGTGAATAAGCAAAAAGGAGATGGACCAAATATACAATCAAAGGGCGTCCTCTGATGTTGTCCTTATAGACTAATCCCAGTGTGCTAAATTAATTCTTAAAAAAAAAAGGCAACAAAAGAGTGAACACTGGATTTCATTTTAGTTTGCCTGTGGTCAAAATTGATTGGCTCTCAAACCAGTGCAGTCCCTTTTACAGAAATAAAAACAAGAGCAAATCTGTTTCAAACCTACACCAGATGTGTACATTTCCCTGAAACTCTGGAGCGTCAGAGCTCTGTCACAGAGAGAGGAGAACCTTAGCTACTGAAACTACAACATGATGTTGGCAGGAGCACCACGCTCCGGCCAGGTCAAACATCAGAACCAGCCGTGGGTTAGTTGACAGCACAGCTGGCTGGTGTCTCACCTCGGCTCACTGGCCACGGGGTCAAAACTCAGCGACCAGAACGATCACCGTTAACCTCCACTTCAGCCGGCTGTAACCCCGGAACAACCGCCATTGAACCATACAGTGATCAGTGTTAACTCATTACACCATATGCCTTATGGTTGCCCCAAACTGTTGCTTGGAAACCAGTTGTTCAATGCTAAATTGGTTGAGTGATACAAGTTTGACCCTGTGTGCAGCATTTGGAGTCAATGTGTTTATATAGTTTGCTTTGTTCCCTCAGAACCCCCTTTTATTAGCCCCAGAACAGCTCTCCTGAATGTAGGTCCACTGGCCGGGGGTGGGGCTCTATTGTGTTGACTTGCCCAAAGCCCCCTTTGTTTCCTGGTCACACCTGCAGCTCAGCCCCTTTTGTGCTCTACTATAGCAGAACTACTGCTGAGAACAGCCTTTCTCCTGTTTCACTCCTCCTATCACCAAGGTAGAGAATAAAGGGAGGGAAGCACAGTTTAGGGTGGCACAGCCCTCTCTTCTGCCAAATCTCTGAAGCAACAAGTCCAACCAAGCCCCTCAGAAGTGATCCTTAGGTAAATAGCACGCGATTAGGTGTAGTGGTTGTTACTGAAGTGGTGAAAAGGGGTAGTAATTATTTTCTGGGTCTGTGTGGTGGCTGCTCTAATCATCTGGCTGACTCACGTTCCTGTGTGGCTGCATTTTGATTACTTTCTAAGAGCAGTTGAGAGTTGAGACAACCGTGTTACAGGACATATCCAGTTTTGGACAGTCATGCGTGCTTATGCACGCATTTAGACATACATACACCAAGTGTGTAAATGTCTGAAACTACTACTCCTGGGCTATCTGATTTCCTGTGCTGTTAGGTTTACAGATCAGTGTGGTGCAAGATGACAAGCCAAGCAGCCTGAAGCAGCAGCAGCCATTGTCCTTCTGGGATTACATCCAGCCATCATAGTCGCACGCAATTTACCAAACCTCACGCACCCGTGTTGTTTGTCTTCCTTTTATTAGCCCCAATTCCTCCCAACAAGACTTCCATGCAAACATAAATCCATTCAGTGTTGTAGTGGGGGAGAGGTTATGGCTGACATATGCCAGTGAAAGCACAGCTAAAAGGAGAATATGTGTTAATCTGTCATTTTAAGCTTGGAACACTAAATCTTCAGATGTAACTACCAGAATTGGACTACAGAACCCTACACCCACCATCAGTAGAAATAGAAATCCACCAGACCCCCTCCCCCTCTCCGGGTTAAACACCATGGGCCTGGGCCAACAACATCAGCAGGGAAAGTGCGTGGTTGTAGGACATTGAAAAGCCTGTAATAACAGAGGTAGAGTGAGGCAAGGCTGAATGGCACCGAGTTGCGTGACAAGCCCAGCATCTCTAGGCTTGTTGAGGCCTATATGTGTATGCACATACACCCCACACACACACACACACACACACACACACACATACACACACTGGAGGGCAGGAACCAAAGAGTGCAAAGGAATAGTCAATAGAAAACATGCTGGGCTCACTAGAGATTGAGAAGTAATTTTAGATCGCTGACCTCTGGATGTCTTCTGTTTTACATTAATGTTTCTTAGGAAAGCCTTCGCCTCCGCAGTGTGGCTAATACCACGCAAGGAATCATGGGAGATCGGAGCTGCCTCTTGTTGGAGTGCTTTTCTTCTGAATTGTTTAGTGAGGGAGAATGGCAGGGAAAAAGTGTTGCGTGCTTACGAAGAGGGGACATAGAGCAGGACTCTAAATTCTGACTATACCAAGGAAATTATTTACCTGTGAACACAGCCACGTTTTAACTGGAAGCACAGCCTGCAGCCTGTATGATAGCACAGCATAAATGATAGAATTGAAATGTGGAGCATGGTTTATTTACCTTCCATAGATCCTCTTTTTTTTTTAATTCTCTATTGCGGTGCGTTTGGTATCTATTCCTGTCCCTGGCTTCTCCTAGAAACTCAGCAATGTATTGCTTGGGCCTTAATACAGCACATTTCTCATTGTGAGAGCGTCTGAACCAGGTACTAAAAAAGTAGCTGCTATGCTTTTAAGGAACACCACTGTCTCTCTTCTTAGTGATTATCGGAGCTTTAAGTACTTTTATCATGTTTTTAGCATGTCTGTCTATTGTCTGTGTCCGTGTGTCATGATGGATGCCTCGTCTTACTGCAAACCAAATCTACCTACGGGTACACATCAATTAACCTAACCTATCTTTGCAGAGCAGTGTCATCATGTCTCGTCTAGATTAAGTTGCTGACGACGTTCTTCTGTATAGATCTGGGAGCCTGTGTGCATAGATCTGTGAATCGTTTGAGTCCAGACTAGATTAATTTGTATCTAGATTAGAGTATATGGACTGCTCCAGCATCATTTATGTCGTAGTTTTCGGAAGATACAGACCCTCATTCAATATTTTTATTTTGTCAAAATATCAAACCTGTACTTTAACTATTAAGTGGACTAATTGAGATGAAGCATTACATTACCCTTGCATTACCATTGCTCTTTCAAAGGCCTCAGTATCCCACAGAGTGCTGAATAGCCATTATTACACATTGTTTATGACTAAAACACGCTGGTATTACTCTGCTTCCATCTCCACCGCTTCCATTATTTTTAGTGACACATCATCGTACAGGAACTGCTCATACCAAAATTGGATTATTAATTCCCTGGAAAACACACTGTGCACATTATATCAACATAGGCTTTAAGGCAGTGCAGCCAAATTGTGTATTATATTCTCCACATACACTGACAAAAGGCTGACATGCTGATGTATATTGTCGCAGTCAGATAAACACCTCATGCCACTTAATTTTCTACTTGACAACCATGTACATTACAGTTCATTTAGTGTTTTAAACTAAGTGTTTGGAAAGATTTTTTATTTTTTGTGAGTTTCAAAGTTTTCACATGGCTACAATGATAAGGTAAAGTCCATAGGTTGCCTATGCTGGCCGCTGATTTGCCATGCTTCCTGTGTGGATCAATCAAAGCACTAATGGCTTGGCAGGCAGGGCCCCCAGACAGCACTGGAGCAGGTGTGCTTTGGGGCTAATTGAAAAATGAGTCAATACTGTGTGTGTGTGTGTGTGTCTGTGTGTGTGTGTGTGTGTGTGTGTCTGTGTGTGTGTGTGTGTGTACGTGCACATGCATTACACCATTTGAAAGAGTGATTGAGTGATTGTGTGTGTGTGTGTGTGTGTGTGTGTGTCCGTCCAAGTGTGCTCCCAGCTAATCCATCCCTCTGCCTGTGTGACGTCTCCCGGTAAATTGTTTATATCCGTTCAGGCTTTGCCTGCATGAATAATTTGTTTGCCTTATAAATATTTGAATGTACACCGATCATTAATATGCACACAGTCTGTCTCTAAAGCACTCCTTTGCGCACTAACATACACACTAAACTCCTGCCACTCCCACAATGAATTATTACCATGTAGTTTTTTTTTTATTTATTACCATATGTAGTTGCTGGTGTATCACGTCTACAATCAGATGCAGTACAAACAAAAATGTATACTATACAAACATGTACATGACTTGATCCTCCTAGAACAAAGATGACTGATTCACTGCACTGCAATAAAGCGCCCCCACCCTACGGAAAGGCTGGAGCAATAACAGCCAACAGAGCGCTAATAGAAGTCAGCTAAGGTCAGAGCAGAGGCTACACCAGTGATGCTGATGAAGTTGCAATGTGCTGATTAGTGTTGCGCCTCGCCCAGGACAAACCAATCAGAGCACAGATGTACGGAGACAGCAGGCCTGCTACGTTTCTAACAGAGTGGACTTCCGCTGCATCCAACACACACCGAGACACCCCACCGGTCACTTGGCTGACCTTCCCTTAGACAGCAGATGCAGGGAGAGGTATAGGGGAAACGCCAAGCACTGCCACTGAGAGCTCAGTCATCAATATGCCTGAGAGGGCATTCTGTGTGCCTTATGTTTGTATTTCAATAATGTAGTGGGTATCAACAACAAAAGGAAAACTTCACAGTGGAAATGTTCCTTTTTTTCTCATTGTTCTGAGGTAACCAAATGGTTAGGATTTGGCTCATAAGACTCCAGTTTGCAGCAGAAGGTTAAATATAACATGAAATTCATTACATGTCAAGCAACAAAAGCATGCATTTTGTGTGTTTCCAGGTAACATCTCCACTAGAGTGAAACAGGAAGTGTCGTCTGTGAGCAGCCATGGGCCAGAGAGCTGCGCTTCTGCTCAGTGAGCTGCTGCTGCTGCTGCTGACAGCCTCACGCACTCTCCTCGCAGTCAGCTTCCCCGAGGACACCGTACCCCTCGATGTCGTTGACGCACACTGTGAGTACACGCACGCAAATGAGTTCAGCAGAGACGTGGGTAGAGATTAAAATTGCTGCAACATTACTACTGAAAGAGTCAACAACTATCCTTAATATACACTTTACACACTCCAGTCACACATGGAATAAAGACAAATACCGGCAGCCTCCTTCTTCTAGTCGCGTCAGCAGTTCAGACACTAGCACACCAGCATGCCATATTCATAGTAATACAATCAATCTGCTGTATGGTCAGTTGGAGCACTAAGTGGATTTCATTTGCATCTCTGTGTACTGGAAGAACAGAGAGATGTGCTGACATAGGCAGCCATTATCTAATGCAGAGCTCTTCAACAGGGGGCCCGGGACCCTTAGAGGGTCCTCAGAGTTACTGCAGGGGGGGCCACCAAGTTATGGTTTTATCATTTTGTTTTCAAAACTTAAAATATATCTTAAAAATATACATAAACATAAATCCAACCTATTAATAGCAAAGACAAATCGGCCTATTTGTGATTTTTTTATTTTTTATTTACACAATATTGATGACAAGCTGTAACTAAGGTAGCCACTAAGGTAGCCATCCACAGATACAGTTAGACTTCAAGGATCTTGTAGGACTGTGCTACATGTATGTTTAACATCAAAACATAATGTATAAATATATATGAATAAGTCAATTATTATTAGCTTAGTATTGTATGCACCATAAAAAAGGCATGTATAAAAGCTTACCTACACCCTACACATTATTGTAGGTTCAGTTTAATATGCAACTCAGTTTTATACAATATGTAATGGGGGGTCCGTGCTCCGTCTCTCTTTCAGCCAAGGGGTCCTTGCCATTACCTTAATCGCAGGAGGATTTGTATAAAGCACACACAGCATATTTATTTCTAACCAGTACTGTTAAATATAGCAAGAGGTGAGTGTGGTTTATCCGTGCAAAAGTGTCTGCTTCTACCACAAGTTTCCCATTAACGGTATGTGTGCGTGTGTGATTTCTGCACAGTTTCACGGAGGTACCCTGTGTTCAGAGGCAGGCCCTCTGGCAACGAGTCACAGCATCGCCTTGACTTTCAGCTGATGACCAAGATACAGGACACTCTGTTCATCGCTGGCAGGTAAACTCAACCCACATACACCCTATCTCTATCACTCTCTCTTTCACACATCCCCCACACCAATAAACTCAGTCACTCCTTGGCAGGTAAACAGTGGCGTAAGGAGGGGTAAGAAGCTCTTAGTATTATTGGATCTGTGGCTTCTAGGCCGGCATTTGATGTATATTGCCAGTATTGATCCAGGAAAGGCATCTATCATGCCGGCCTGACGCTCTGTCAGGGATTTCTTGGCATCTTTACATGTCTTTTTGGTATTTATGGGCACTGGGATTAATCTGACCGCCAGCACTAATATTGTAGCAGGAAATCAACTCGACATCTACAGTATAAAACTCCTACCTCTGGAGTCCCTGTAATCACCACCACATGTATCACTGTTGTCAGGTAGATCCTCCTTTTACCAGTTTGGGTTATTCACGTTTTTACTAAAAGTGAAGCGAAATGTTGTTCTCTAGGGGTTGATAAAATGTGATCCCCACTGCTTTTATTACATTTTTTTTATAACCAACATATAATCAAAACAATAAGTGGTTGTAATGTAAAATGGTATGGCAGAGAGGATATTCAGGTTTTCATAGGGCAGTTGCATCAACAGGCAGTTGCATAAAAAAAACTGAATTCACTATGCCTCAACCCTGCCACACCCTGTTTGCTGTTCACATAATACAGACATTTGAATTAACTATATAGTAGTGTCATTATTTTCAGGTTTTTCAGGTTTTGACATTAGACTACCCAGGTTTAAAAAAAGGAGAGATTGATTTAAACCCATTTCCCTCAGATATTCTATATTATTGCAAATTAAAAACGTTGTTTGTCCCGCCGCAAGAAGAGGCTGAACCCATAGGTCACAGTAAATGAGATCCTCTAATGACTAGTGCAATTCTGAAAAAAAAAAACATTTGGGGAAAACAATGCAAATTAGCTGCTGATTATTCACCAGAGTTCATCTAAGAATTAAAATAAACTGCATAGTAGATTTTCTGGAAATTCTATTTTTGAAATTGAATCATTCATTTTTAATGAGAATTTTACCCTTTTATTACTTGTGCAGTGTTACTGAGCTGTGTGTTTTGTTGCTGTCTGTCCACAGAGATCAGGTGTACCTGGTCAGTCTGAGAGAATCCTACAGGAATGAGATCATTCCTTACCGGGTAAGATTCTCACCACAAGCTGCTCTCTCAATCCACAAACACTAAAAGGGCTCCATAGAAAATACAGAGCAATTCATCACACACTGGACAGGTTGTAAAATGAGAGAGTGGAAAAGGGAGGACTGTGCGTGCGTGTGCATGAGTGAGGGTGTGTCTTAGTGTGCCGGTACGTGTGTCTAATGCTCCGTGTTGGTTTTCACAGAAGCTGACATGGCGATCGGGCCAAGCTGACAGAGACATGTGTGCTGTCAAGGGAAAACACAGAGTACGTACAAAAAAGCCATTCACCTTTTGTTTTACATTCCACCATGCGGACAGAGGCTTAAACATGTGAGCAGATAAGCTGGCTGCCTCTAAAAACGCTGTCCCATGTTTTTTGTCTGTGTTCAGGATGAGTGCCACAACTTTATCAAAGTGCTGGTTCCCAGAAACGATGACCTGGTGTTCATCTGTGGCACCAACGGCTTCAACCCCATGTGCAGATACTACAGGGTGAGTATCCAGTGCCAGGGCCTTGCGTGCTCAGATGTGCACAGATGCTGTTGTGTAAATGCTCTTGAAAGTAATTTGGGTAACACACCCTTCATTTTAATTTCTTGTTAAATAAACTAGACTTGTTTGAATGATTCATGTGTGTGCTAGTGTTTCTAGTGTGTTCGTTTTCACTGTGTCCCTTGATGAAACTTTTGTGTTTTTTGTGTGGGTGATTGGTGTGTTCCCTTCAGCTGGATAACCTCGAGTTTGATGGGGAGGAGATCAATGGACTGGCACGATGCCCATTCGACTCCAAGCAAACCAACGTTGCCCTTTTCGCTGGTAAGAGTCAAACACACACTTCGCCCACACACATAGTCTTGCTGAAGAAGAAATAATGGATTCCTACTTATGCTCCCATCACCTCAGTATCTTTGCCACAGTAAAACTAAAACTGTGCCTGCAGCGATAACTCAGTCAATCAAGCCTTTTAAAAAAAAAAAAAAGAGAAACAAAGCATTGAAGAGCAATGTATCCTAATTTTTGGTGACTGTACTCCACTCACACTTTTTTTTTTTTTTAGAGGGGAAGCTGTATTCAGCAACTGTAGCCGACTTCCAGGCCAGTGATTCTGTCATCTATCGCAGTATGGGTGATGGATCAGCCCTAAGGACCATCAAATATGACTCCAAATGGCTGAAAGGTAAGTGATTGCCTCTTCATCACTCTCAGTCTTTATTTATCTTTCCCTTTGCTATTCTCGAGATACACGTGCTACCTGCCAGCTAGCTAAATGCCCATGGTGCATGTATGTGCTTGGCTGTCAGAGCTGTTGTTGGAGTGATGGAGAGATCTCCTGCCTTGCCAAGCTCCATGGAGATATGGCCTGTTCTCTCCCAGGCAATCTAGGTCACCCCCAGTCATATACCGCCTTGTACAAATCCCTGAAATATTCAACATTCACAGTGGTGGTGACGGTGCAGAAATACACTTCAACTCTCTGCTTCTGTCTCTCCCTTTAGAACCTCATTTCCTGCACGCAGCAGAGTATGGGAATTATGTGTACTTTTTCTACCGAGAGATTGCAGTGGAGCACAGCAATCTGGGCAAGGTAAGACAGCGCACCTGCCGTTTATAAAGCATTACATATTCCAGACAGATACAGTATGCAGGCCTTTATCCAAAAAAATGCTTACACCTCCCTCAGTGCATGTGTTTTTGCCACAAATGGCTCCAGTGGCCCAATAGGGCCCATTCAGGCGATGACAGTACATTGCATAGAATACACAACGAACTTCAACAGCCAGTGTTCGCTGGGAATGTTCTACTAATGTAAAACCATTACACAGTGAGAGGCTTTGTCTCACGGAGATGTGCGCTCTGGGTCTGCCACCTACGTCACATGCAGAGGGCATTAGGATGTTCAATGTTTGACCATGCCTCATCCTAAACGGGTCTGGCCGAGCCGCAGGAAGCCAACATCCTCCATCAGCCAATAAATATTTCAACCCTACTAACGCTTGGGTGACACCTGGCCTCTGATGGAGGTTTGCACTGGTAAATAATTAAAACTATTAAAGCCAACTGCTTCACACACTTCATTTATACTCTAAGCATTGGTAATGAGTGTAATCAGACACACATTCACATTGTGCTGCATTGGGCCAGTCAAGGTCGTCAGATGTCTTACTTTAAATGGTTGCTACAGTCAGGGTGAACAATCTCTACGCACAAAGTTAAAGATGAGAGCGTGTGTTTGTTTAGTCGTCTGTACCGAATTGCTACAGGGTAGAGAGATGCATTATTCAACATGTTAAAGTGTTTTTAGTGACGTTCACTCAGCTGCCTTCCTCTTCCACCCGACTTTGTCCTCTCTTAAACACCTTCTCCTCGCAGGTTGTATATTCCCGTGTGGCCCGGATCTGTAAAAATGATGTCGGTGGGTCACAGCGGGTGCTGGAGAAGCACTGGACATCTTTTGTAAAGGCAAGGCTGAATTGTTCAGTGCCAGGGGAGTCCTTCTTCTACTTCGATGTGCTTCAGTCCATCACTGACATCATCAACATCAACGGAGTTCCCTCGGTGGTGGGTGTGTTCACCACGCAGATGAACAGGTGAGCAGTGGATGCTGTTAGTTGTTAAAGTGACCAATGCCGAGGACAGAAATAAGACATTTCGGGAGTCATATATGGATGATACATTGAGGTTTTTCCTTTCTCTATCCCAGTATCCCAGGGTCAGCAGTGTGCGCCTTCTCCATGGCCGACATAGAGAAAGTATTCTGGGGTCGGTTCAAAGAGCAGAAGACTCCTGACTCTGTGTGGACTCCATTTCCAGAGGAGAAGCTGCCCAAACCTCGGTAAGAATTAAACTTTTCTTTTCCCTTCAAAATTTCCAAATTCTAAACCTTCCAAACCATACAGAGAACGTAAAAAAAAGGAATTTCATATTTTAAACATGGCTTTTCATGAGCAGGTGGTGCTTGACTCAGCAGCTGTTTACCACCTGACAGTTTTTCCAATTTTCTTAACCCTTCTTTCTCCAGGTTAAACCCAATGAAATCAAATCTTTTTCACTAGTAAAAGGGACAAGGTATTAGCTTTGACCCAGCACACACATTCACCATCTGCTGATGATTAAATAATTAATTAGGCATAATTAGAAGCGTTGCATATTTAACCAGTTTACAATCAGCACGTATATTTGTAGCCCTGCCCTGTGTCCAAAACACAAAGTCCACGAAGCACCCCATTACCCCGGTAAATCATTAATGGAGGATAACCATGCATATGTATATTTTATGTTTCCAGCTGAGGCCTTTATGTGATCCTAATAAGCACCTGCTCCACTCCCCCCACTCCCTCGTTGCACTTTTCATCCATTTCTACACATGCTATTATTACTCCCTGGTGTGTGATCGTATAGGCTGATCTTTGACCTTGTGCCCTCTGTTCCGTGTGCGCCCTCCATCCTAGACCCGGGTGCTGTGCAGGTCATGGTCCAGCTGCGTCCTTAAAGAGCTCCATCGAGTTCCCGGACGATACCCTGCAGTTCATCAAGTCCCACCCCCTCATGGACACAGCTGTGCCTTCTATTGGGGATGAGCCTTGGTTCACCAAGACTCGCGTCAGGTAAACGCAGAAGCACATTATGGGATGGCAATACCTCAGTTTCTGGTACCTTTTAAAGTCAATTTAAAACAAACTAATTTTTGTGGTCAACCAATTTTCTCTCATTGCATCACTACATAATGCTGTCACAAACAGCTCTCTGAGAACTTTGCCTAATTACTGTAAAATTAAACAAAGCTGTATTAGTTATTATCAAAGAATAAATAAAAAAAGACTAAAACATCCGACCAAACTTTCAATACTAATTCAAATTTGTTTTACTGTGTAGCTCAAAGCCGAAGTGATTCGTGTATTCAAAATGGCTTCTCCTATTTTGTATGGGATAACCACTACTGTGAATAACACATGCTTCTCTGATGTGTGTGTGTGTGTGTGTGTGTGTGTGTGTGTGTGTGTGTGTGTGTGTGTGTGTGTGTGTGTGTGTGTGTGTGTGTGTGTGTGTGTGTGTAGGTACAGACTGACAGCACTGGCTGTGGACAACGAAGCAGGACCTCACAAGAACTACACCGTGGTGTTCATCGGGGCTGAGTCAGGGGTTGTCCTCAAGGTTTTGGCCAAGACCTCCTCTGTGTCTCTGAACGACAGCCTGCTTCTGGAGGAGATAGAGGTCTTCAACAGGGCCAAGTAGGGATACACACACTTTTCACCCTCTCTCTTCTCTTTTTCTCTTCCCCTTCTGTCTGAGGAGTCAGCAACTTTTACAGTGAAGCATCCTGGCACAGATGGCAGTGTCTGTCTGCTTTCTGTGCATGCACAGTATGTTTTTAGTGCTTATTTGTGGATGCGGAACACGCTCCCTGCGGTGTGTTGGAGGTCAAAGTCCTGTTAGACTGTGAGAGAAAGCTTTATGTGACTTCTCCACCTAACAAGTGATTAAATCTACTGAGACTGAAACAGTAGACGGACTTATCTGATAAACCTCTGATCAGGTTTCTCTCTTCCCTTCCCAGGTGCCTGTCTAACCATGAGGATGACAAGCGTGTCCTCTCGCTGCACGTGGACAAAGAGGCACACAGCTTGTATGTTGCCTTTTCAAGCTGTGTCATCCGTATTCCCCTGAGTCGCTGTGAACGGCATTCTTCCTGCCACAAGTAAGTGACGTGCAAATGCACACGTAGGGGGTTCAAATGTGCTTTGTACGGTCGGTCATAGGTTTGTGACTTAATTGTTTTGTGTTTCAGAAAATGCCATAAAAGGGAATGATAACAGCTTTATCTTATGCCTTTTGGTTAATGTTCAGTCAATCACAAATTATTATAGTGCACTTCCCAGAATGATTAAACCCGGTGTTCTGAGTGAGTGTGTGTGTGTGTTTGTTTGGCTCCAGGTCTTGCATTGCATCAAGGGATCCCTACTGTGGCTGGAAGCCTCATGGGGCATGTGAGAGGATACAGCCTGGTGTTTTGTGAGTTCAAGCCTCAGCTGTGATACAAAGTGCAAATATTATAGATGAGAAAATGAGATGTCAAGAATGTTTGCAACTCTTTGATAAATCTCCCTCTCTCTCTTTTCTTTGCTCTCTTCAGGACTGGATATGAGCAGGACATTGAATTTGGAAACACTGCACACCTGGGAGACTGTCAGGGTACGGATCTCATCTCCATACCATGCCATGCCATCCATCCTGAGACACACAAACACAGATACACATACACTGACACACACATGCACACATGTACGCAAAGACAAACTCATTTCCACACACACCATAAGCCTGCACACTCACACCAGTAACCACTCCAGTAACTTGCCCCTACATAAGTCTATGTGCAATATTAACACACACATCTGCATACAGTACATGGCCACCTGTAACTTATGCCACATATGAGGCAGAAACATGGACATGTACAATTAAGGGGTCATGTTTAGCCGGTGTAAATGGTAGAGGTCTTAAGATATCAGATGGCCAGAAAATATGCCTTTGCTTTTTTGAGTTTACTGTAAAATGCCTGTCCCTTCATTTGTACCAACTAAACATGACCCCCGCTGAACCTCAGTATTGATCAGAACCAGAGGGCCCACAGTGACTCCAGTGAGAAAAGGACACCGCTAGCGGGTGCTTTATATCTTTATTATTTAAACCAAATAAACTGCACTCTTAGGAATTTAAGTTTCTACTTCTGAATTCCTTTATACTGATTTCTTGTCCTTTTAATTCTTTTAGCGTTTTTGGGCACTACATCAGCGCCAGATTACAAATCATTTGGCGACCCTACCTCTGGTTAGTTTGATCTTTTACTCAAATGGTTTCTTTCCTTGAGTTCAGCATCTCCAACCCTGTCTTTCCACCACTGTCACCATCCATCTTTTCTTACCAAACACCTCCTGAATGCTTATGTCACCTGCTTCATTTTCATCGTCAAAAACAACAGATTCATAGGCAACATTGTGCTCTATCTTACACAAATTCACTTCCTCCTTTTCACTCTTCCTGTTTCGACCCCTCTTCCGTCTTGCATGCCCACCCACCATCCCTTGGCACCCTTACTGTTGTGTACCAACTCCTCTTTGAACATCAGTATCCTCTCCTTTTTCCCTTCCAAATTGTCTAAACAAAAAACACAAACATGTACTTTCATTGGTCTGTGAATGTGAACTGTGATGAGGTTTATTCACTATTTTGTCAGACACTAACCTTAAAGAATACCCATTGCCCATGCCTACTAACCGGGGTTATGATAACAGTATGCTTTACACACATCTGCACAGTTTGTTAACAAATTTGTTTGTCACCACAGACATGGAGTTTTCATCAACGCCAGTCACTGTCCACCCCAGTGGGCCCATACAGCCCCCAGTACTCATACCCACTCAGAGCCCCAGCTCTGGGCCTGGTCCAGAGCTCTACGGCTCAGGCTTTGTGCTGCAGGATGACCCAGCCACGTCCCAATCTTTAGACTCTATCCCAGGGGGCCAAGAGGGTAAGGCCCGCAGGGAGGCAGCCAACATGCTGCAAGGAGTCTGATCCCATAGCTGCCAACAACTCTCACTAAGACACACACATGTGAATCCACACATAGGCTCACATATGCAAACATACGTGCACACATCGGCAGCTATTTAGGGTTTCCATTAGATAACATGGCAGATTTTAATGTAGTCTCTTTTAAAAAATAGACATCTCCATACATTAAGTTGCTATATAAATTATATTTTCATGTTACTATTGTTTTCTTTCCTTTAAATTGTAATTTTCTTATAGTATTTCTTTTAAATAATTTATTCCCAGTCTTCTTTTAACCTTACACTCACCGTTCTCATATTGTTTCTTTAAAATCTTTGGTTTGGATTTAGCTTCTGTCTCTGCCAGTTTAGATTTCTTAACTCTAGCTGTAGTAACAGTTTACCCTGGCCGGTAGATCATTGACTGGGCCTGCTCTGCCACATCACTATTGTGGCCGCACGGTGGATGACTAACTCTTTCAATGTCTGTGGTTACTAACAAACTACCAGTAGAACAACAGCTATCTCAACGCCTGGAAGACGAGCACTGCTTCTCTTTCCTCTGAACAACTTCCTGCTGGTTGATCTCTTGTGCAAATTAATTTGGCTCTCCATCTCAAGTAACAGTGCACACCTAACCCTTTGGTACTGGTTTAAAGCATGACAAAAAGCCTCTAGTGGAACATGGATCAAGGCACTTTAAGTCTTCCCTTCTTCACTAACATAGCACTGCTTCTTATAGATGGTGAAATGGATGTGGGTACCTAACAGCTTCTGCCAATTTTCACCATATTTCTTCTTCATCCGGGTTTAGATGAATAGGAATGTGTCAATATTTACGAAATTTGGTTGTGGTTGACTGGCTACCTTGTATAGAGCAGAGTTGTAAAATCAGAAACTCATGCATGGTTGTGTTCTCACACAAACATGCACATTGGTGTTGTTGAATGTGGAGGGACGCTTCACTGAGCACTTTGACTCTTTTCACCAGGGGGTTAACCAATGCTTCAATGTTTTGTAGGTGTGTGGGATATCCAAGCAGGTGAGACCAACCAGATGGTCCACATGAACATCCTCATCACCTGCGTGTTTGCTGCTTTTCTCATGGGTGCTCTCCTGGCTGGTCTGATTGTTTTCTGCTACCGAGACTCATTCCTCCGTAAGCCTAGACATGTCCACAAGGATGCAGAGTCTGCACCTTCTGGCTCCGACTCCACTGGAAGCTTTGTCAAGCTCAACGGCCTCTTTGACAGCCCTGTCAAGGTACAGCCATAAAAGCAGCTCCAATGCTACATCTAGCATACCAAGTCTTTGGTGGAGATGAGTGATTGAACAGGATGTGAAACTGTCTTATCTTACTCCTTTGATTTTTTCCCTTTCACATTCATAGGAGTACCAGACCGACATTGATTCTCCCAAGCTGTACAGCAATCTTCTGAGCAACAGCAAAGACCTGAATTCACCCAACGGAGACACCAAAACCATGATCCTGCGGGACGGCTGCCAGCCCCCTGAGCTGGCTGCCCTGCCTACACCTGAGTCCACCCCAGTGCTTCAGCAGAAAAGCCTGCAGCCCATCAAAAACCAGTGGGAGAGGGCTCATGGAAAGGCCAGTGGGCCTCGTAAGGAGTCCAACTCATCAGCCAAGAATCCTCAATTCCTTCCTTCTTCTTCTGCTCCTCCTACCTCCAACTCCAACCACCCTCCCCTCGCCTTGGGTCACTCCCACATCCCTAGTGCGGTTGTCCTGCCCAATGCCACACATGACCGATCTAACCTTGACAATGGAGAGGATACACTGCCACATTCATCTGAAAGGAAGCTGAAGAACCCAGATTCTAAGGGAAGTAGGAAAGACCAGAAAAGGTCTGTGGATGCCAGAAATACCCTAAATGACCTTTTAAAACACCTAAATGACTCAGTGGCCAACCCCAAGGCCATTCTTCAAGAGGGATCAGGGCCTCGCCCCCGGCAACAGCTTACACTGGAGCCCATGGAGGAACTAACAGAATTACCCCCCAAGGTGCCCAGCCGTGAGGCTTCCCTGTATTCTCCCTCCTCATCCCTGCCAAGGCACAGCCCCACCAAGAGGGTTGATGTGCCCATGCCTACAACTCCCACAACACCAACGGGCAGCCTGAGCATGGGGGGCACTCTGGAGAGACAAAGAGGGGGGTATCAACTCCACCGGAGTGCCTCTCACAGGCAATCCCTATCCACCTCACCAAATGGGGTAACCATGGGGGTGTCTGTGTCTCGCCAACACAGTATGAACAGAGGGGGTTACATGCCCCCAAAGCCCCCCTCCAGACTTGACTCCCAAGGCGGAGTGATGGGGGCAGGAATGCACTCAGCCCACCCATCCTCTATACCCAGACAGACATATAGTGGGTATGGCTCACTCCCTCGCACAGGGCTTAAACGGACCCCATCGCTAAAACCAGATGTGCCCCCTAAACCCAATGGGTTTTCACCACAGACTCCACAGATGCGAGTGGTCAATAAGTACAGTTATTAAAAGAGCATGGATGATTCTGAGTGAGCTCTTGGCCTTAACTGTAGAGCTTTTAGCCCTGAGGGCTTGGGGGGGGGCTACGGATGGGGTAGGTCCTAGTGTGTGTTTGTGTATCGACTTGAGGTGTGTTCACCCTTTAAATGATATTCACATTCACTCACACTAAAAAGGGAAATCACGCATGTGGCCAAAGATACTCCTAGGGGCTTTTTTGTCCCTACATCTCCATCTCCCTCGTCACGGTAGCCACATGATATGAACAGTGGACAGTGGTGAATCTGCTGCTCCCCATTGTATATGGGCTTGGGTGTCGCCCGTTCCCATATTAGGTACGAGGTTTAAGACACCAGCTGGGACCGCTACAGCGTCTGTGCGTGTGGTGCCATGTTAAAATACAGTGGAATACTTGAAGAATTGGTCTCATTTGTCACTGCCCTTGAGCACTGTCTTCCCACTAATGTGAACTGAACAAAGAGGAGAGGTAGGCCATGCCTTTGTTAGTAAGATGGCTTGGGGCAGTGGAGAGGAAACTCAAAAATCATAAGTGTGCGTGTTGCTTAAGATACATATGACCGCTAACAGCTGAATCAAGCAGCAGGCGAACAGAGAAATGAATGTGTGTGTTGGTTGATTGGAAAGCAGATTTGTGTAAAGGCAGTACACATATTAGGCCTTCACACTTGTTTATCAAGAGTGGTGCCACATGCCTGATGATGCACCTTAAGACCTGTCTAAGACCTAAGTCATTGTCTCTAATTTCAATAATAATATTTTCTCTTCTTTGGTCTTGTTTAAACCCATCTAAACCGAGCCAAAACATATTTATGTGCCACTCTGTAGTGTTTTTGGTAATCAGGTTAGGCTGAGGTGAAGTTGGTCATGCCTGGTGTATACTAGGACAGGGACTTTGTAACTCACTGGGAAATTTGAATTTTCTTTTTTTACATTTGCTGCTATTGGTTTTAGACATAGGCGTTTGTCTTTGATGCATTTACTCTATCAGACTGGGATAACCCTTGATATGGGTGTGCACATCTGCTTGTGTGTGTGCGTGTGCGTGTGCGTGTGTGTGTAATATTGCAGACAGAAGCCAAGAAGTACAGTTTTCAGCAACCAAACGCACTAAAACTAATACATGGAGAAAATAAAATGCTTCTCTAGGATTGAAACCTCCCCTAACCTCCACTGCCCCTTTGTAGAAATTATACTGGTGGTTCAGGAGACTTCTTTCTTTATGTAGCAGTGGTATTAAGAAAAAAAAAAAAACATACATTTCTCATCTCATTCTATAAAAGAATTTTGAACAAAATGGTTTGCCTTTATAATGGTTTACTGTGTTATTTAAAACATTTACCATATTAAACTAAAGCAACACCAATGGTATAGCCTATGTATATGAATCCAACATTTCAGGGCACTTCTATTCCATTAAACTTGTGTGTCCCCTAATAGAAGAACACTATAATTTTCCCTTTACATTAATCCTATTAAAAGGTATATTAAACCGACCCTAGAACAATACATGGATGTAACTCCTCTGTCACCTGCCGTGCTGGTTCTGCAGCCCGCGTTCCCTGTGCAGCTTCCCTGTGAGTGGCCAGTGTACAATCAACATAACAATTTACCAATGTGTCCAAATGAGTCATGCTGGGAATGACAAGATCTTGTATATACTTAAATACTATAAATAAGGAGTATACATATTTTTAGGCAAGTGAACCTGAATCTGTGCATTGTGTGCCTTATTCACAAAATGAACTACTACAGTATAATATTGGCAATGTCAATTGGTCCTCTGTATTGCTGTCTGTATCGTCATATGCTATATAAACGATTTTTATACAAGCAATTTGAAAATCAGCAGGATGTGTTGAAAAATTGCAATTTTAATGCAAACGGAAGTGATCAGAAATTGACAGACAGACATTTCACTTGTGAATGATAGTCGTACAAAAAGGACAGTCAAAAAACATTGGGGTATGAATCAATTTTTCTCTTTTACTGCAGGTGTTGAGGTGAGGTGCCATGCAGTGAATGTATTTTCTTGACAGTGGGATGTAGGGTGGTTAGACCTTGCACTGTGGGGCAGTCGGCTCAATGCAGAACATCCTGCCCACAGCCAATGTATTAACACAGTGTTCACATTAAAGCCGTCATGTAAAGATGTTGGCATGGGCAGTAGTCACAAAGAATCCGTTAATCCCCAGGATTGCAGTGACAGGAATTGTTTTATTGGCCAGTAGTGACGACTGACTTTCTCTTGGGTTCATTATTTGGGTGACATCTGCAATCCTATCCAAGTGGCAGTTGCCTGTTTAGCCCAAAGCCACATTTTGTTTACAAGTGATGATTGTATGTAAAGACTTTCTGCCTGTCATCTAACCAGTTTTTTCTACTCGACACATGCACACTGACATCAAACAGACATTCAACATACACTGCTCAACTGCCTTGTACATTGCAATATGAACTGGGTATTTCTGTTGCAATCTAAATTGAAGCCTTTATATTTCAGTCTGAGCTCTGTTAATGTGCAGATGAACCAGATTTTGTCATGTAATTTTGATTTAAAAATTGTGCAACATGGCGATGCCAGGCCAGCTGTATATATGATCTCCAGAGTATTTCAGCGTGTAGATATGTTGTAAAGTTGTACTGTGAATGTGTAAATAATAATGATGGTCTTTGTTTCATGATATTTTTTGTTGATTTTTTTAACACAGCATGTATAGTTGAAATAAAACATCATGGCACAGAAGGAGTGGTCTTGGGGTTTTTTTTTTTCAAGTCAAGGAGTTTCATACAGTAAGTCGGCTCCTTATGACATGTCGTGTTTCTG
This sequence comes from Sander lucioperca, assembly GCF_008315115.2. NCBI lineage: Eukaryota > Metazoa > Chordata > Actinopteri > Perciformes > Percidae > Sander > Sander lucioperca. The sequence goes on along the minus strand of NC_050175.1, from coordinate 28,382,530 downwards.
ATGTGAGCATGACGGAGAGCTCTAAAGAGTTAACAATCTGGGGCACCTGGATAGCGAACCTGGTAGAGCGTGCGCCCCCATGTACAAAGGCTAAGCCCTTGCAGCGACCGGAGGTTCAACCCCGACCTGCGGCCCTTTGCTGTACGTCATTCTCTCTCTCTCCCCATTCACATCTTCAGCTGTCCTATATAATAAAGGCCTAAAATGCCCCAAAAATAATCTTAAAAAAAAAAAGAGTTAACAATCAGACGCTTAGTGTCTTGTGAACTAGGAGCCATGAGACGCATTCGGTACTTAAGCATGACTTGGGTGGGTAATACTGTATGTGTCCTAGCTGAACTCTTTGAGCTGACTATCAGACACATGAAGAGTCTGCAGAATGATTAAAAGCTTCAGACTATTTTTAGAGCTGGGTTGTTTTGAAGTTTGGGGCCAGCGCAGTCAACTACGCCAGATAGCATGTGGGAAGGTTTCCAAAGTAGTGTGTTTCTTTAGACACCAAACATCTGGACTTACTGCTAGAGGCATAAGATCTGAGTCACCAATGAGCTGTGGAAGAATGCACGCACACTAGCACATGCATACATTTAGATGCATGCAGCATAAACATCCAATGCATTATGTTACGCACAGATAGGCTTGTGATAAGACTAGCTGTCAACACAAAAAAAAAATAAAAGGAGTGATGGTTGGATGGAGTCACTTTTCATGTGTTTTAAATTTGCAGAATGGAGAATTAAATTGCTTGTTGAGGAATGACCACTCACTCCCCTATCAAAAAGACATGCACATTCACATACCATAGTACTGAACTTCTGATGGTTAAGTTCACACAAATACAGAAACATGCAGAAAAAAATAGATCATAAAAACAGGATTCAGTGTCAAAACATGACAACAGGAATGCAGAGGTCCAAATCACAAACACGGGATGTCACGGTGGCTTAGTGGTCCAAAAACACATCCCACATAACAGAAACATCCCCGACTTGAATACGGCCGGGGACCTTTGTTGCATGTCTTCCCCCCTCTCTCTCCTCCCCACATTTCCTGTATGCCTCCACTGTTTACTATCAAGTAAAGCAAGAAATGGCCAAAACATAACCTTAAAAAACATCACAAACAACTTTTGACCATCATATACTGTATAACCATCACTTCAAATGCTAACTTCCTGTAGAAGCTCAAGGTAACAACCGCGGAAACATTTATAGTCAAATATCGAGATTGAAAGAAAAAGGGTTTTCATCTCACTGATCTGCACATAAGGAAGAAGTGCAGGAGGGCTCTGATAGCACATCTCCTGCTTTTGTTTTGCAGAAAGGTTATGCAGCCCAGCTCTCACACACACACACACACACACACACACACACACACACGCACACGCACACGCACACGTGATTTGGTTGGGAATGGGGAACAACAAAGAGGCGCCTCTTGCTATTCTGATGTACATCCCATCCTCTCAATTTATCAGATGGTCTCTTTGAATTAGTGAAGGCAAATCAAACACGACTAGTGATTCTGTGGCTGTTTCATTCACTTGTCCATCCTCCTGGCCACACTTAAGTCTCATTATTAGCACCAAATGTTTCCAGAGAAAACGCATGTGTTTGTTTTCATACAGTTGTGTCTGTTTACGTGTGTGTGTGTGTGTGTGTGTGTGTGTGTGTGTGTGTGTGTGTGTGTGTGTGTGTGTGTGTGTGTGTGTTAATTTCACTTCACAAGGGACGGAGGAAGCAGATGCTAAAAAAAACATCTCTTACACTGCAAGGTCACTCATCTAGATGCAGGAAGATGAAAGTAAATTGCTTAAATTGAAAGTACAGATTAAAATGTGCTTTGAAACTGCAACACTCGCAAGCAGAAAATACAAAAAGGCACACAAAAACACACATGCTAAACATAGTACATACTAACACAGAGAGAGTACTTTTGGTCCATTTCTGTGCTTTCTGGCTTTCTCTGCCAAAGCAGCATCTCTTTAGAAATGTAAGGATGGTGATTAGGCTGAAAATCATCCATCTGTACTTTGTGTCCTTTTTTCTTAAAAGCCCAGAGGTGAAACCAGCAATTACATTTACAAGTCTTAGTGTGGAAAGGTGCTTAGAGGGTTTCTTTGTGGGCTTTAGCAAGTACATGTGCTCTCTCTCTCTGGTGAAATAAAATCTGACAGAGTGTCTGCGTAATGCTTCATTTGAAAGTGGAATTAAATGACAGGGAAGAAGCTAAAATTTCTCTGAGTTGGATTGAAAAAAAGTTTTGCAGTACACTTTTGCAGTACAGTCGGGAAAGGACATTATAGTCTAATTCATGTGCCAAGCACCCTTACATTGACAGTTGGTTAATGGCACACATTGCTTTGAAAAGTGACTTAAATGCAGGCAAGTAAAAGCAAGGAAGAAAAAGGGATTGTTGAAATTTGAAGTGCAGACAGGAAGGGACCATTATATGAGAAGATACAGGCAATTGGATTGTGGATAAACTATAAACAAAACTGCTTAATGAGAGAAAAAAAAGCACGTACAGGGATTTTTCCCACTTCTCCCTTACTGAGTTTCAGCCGAGCTCCACAATCAACTACTGCTCTGACCCCACAAAGAGAGACCGTGAGAGAGATGGCAGGAGGGAGAGAACTAGGCTGCAGAGATTTTAATTCACTGGTATATTATATAATGGCTGCTAAGATTTCCCTGCAGTAAATGGCTGCTGTGTTCCAAGATAACCTCTGAAAAATGACATGACAACCTCCTTTTATGCATGCATGTGAACTGCCACCTGTGTTTTATCATGAGACATTATTGTTAAGGAAGACTATGGAATGGGAGACATACGGAAATAATTATGTGGAGTCCACCAGAGCAATGCATTATATTATGCAATGACGTCCAGAACTTATTTTTGAAAAATGGAACATTGATGTGGTGTTCCTCAACCGTTTTTGTCAGTTTTCTCGCAGTCCAAACACAGTAGCTCTGTTGCCTCAAGATAACAAACTGTGCACTATTATTAATTTTCTATCTTCTGTTTCTGACCAGCACTTCAATGAAATCACACATGGATAATGTAATCAAGCTTCATATTCACTGTGATCGTCTTTTAAGTTTAAAGTCATATTCACACACTGAAGAGGCAGGAAAAGCATTCATTCGTCTGTAAAATGGTCAGCAGCAATACATGACATTGTAGTAAATTAAACATGCGAAAAATGTTACTTCATTAATATGAATCCTGTTTAAAGTGCCCATATTATGAAAAAAATCACTTTTTCTGGGATTTGGGGTGTTATTTTGTGTCTCTGGTGCTTCCACACACATACAAACTTTGAAAAAAATCCACCCATGCTGTTTAGAGTGAGATACGGTTTCTGAATGTGTCCTGCCTTCAGTCTCTGGGTGAGCTGTTCAAAATCGGCACGGCTTGTGACGTCACAAGCCGAAACGAGCAGGCTAACCGCAACCATTAGCTCGTAGCGTTAGCATGCTAACGCTATGGCTAACGCTAGCATGCTAACGCTAGCATGCTACCTCGTTCTCAATAGCAAAGCACTGCTACAACACACACAAGTTCACCATAATCTACAAAAGAACTACTTACATGTGCGCCCTCATTTAGAAGTCTCCCAGCTAATCCTGCCTTGTAGCTGACCAAAGTTGTAGAAACAGCCTTTCTTTTACTGTCTATGGAGCTAGCTAGCTGACATGATCTACATCTGAGCTACTGGGCATGTGCAGTGCAATCAAAGATAGTACAGAAGAAGAAGAAGAAAAGAGGTCTCACTCTGTAGCTAAAACAGAGACCAGCTGAAAAGAGGATCTGCAGCAGTGAGAGAGAGCGGTGCAGTACAACAAAAATATGGTGTTTTTTGAAAATTAAACCATGTAAACCTATTCTGGTACAACCTTAAAATACAATTATGAACCTGAAAATGAGCATAATATGGCTGCTTTAATTAGGGTTGGGTACTGAACTTGGTACTTTTTTGGGTACTGTCAGAATTACGTCGGTACTACCGAAGATCGAATCACGTTAAATGGTGCCAAATTTCGGTACCTGAGAGCGCCTTAAGCGTGAGCATCTGTCCTCTCTGCATGTGTGACATTGCGGGGCGAAATTACGTCGCCTCTGCAGTTTGTTAAAGTCACAGTGAGTGTCGGCAATGCCGGTAAAGCGGTTGCAAGTGTGGTTACAGTTTTCAAAACTTCACGCAGACGGCGTTCGCTGCAATTTAATATAATGGTGAGCCGAAAGCACGTTCCACTTCCTCCGAGACAGACAGGCACGGCAGTGTTTACTATGCTCTGGTGACTGACTGACAGGCTGGAGATTGTAGGCCCAACAGTGTTCTCTATGCCCTGGTGACTGACTGACAGGCTGGAAGTTGTAGGGCAAAGCAACTTTATTTGTATTTGCATTTCAGCAACAAGGTAATTCAAAGTGCTTTACATAAAACATTAACATAAAAACATGCTAAAATAGAATAAGATACAAATACAAGACTAAAAGTTATAGTGCAGTGTAAGAAATTAATAATTATTTGATTTAATAGGTTGGAGGGATGGGTTTGGGGGGAGATGGAGGGGTTTTATTTTGTGTGGTGTGTAAAATGTTCTAAATAATTAACAAGAGTTTCTAAGTAAATAGGATAAATAGGTTTGGAATTATTTTTACAAATGAAAATATTTTTTTGTTATTACTAGGGTTGGGTACCAAACCTTGTACTTTTACTGGTACCGACCGAATCACGTCGGTATTACAGAGTATTGGTTCACCTAAAATCAAGCGGTGCCAAATTTCGGTACCTGAGCAAGCCAAGCTTATCTGTCCTCTCTGCATGTTGACAGAGAGCGGAGCTCCGACACACACACACATACACTACATCGGCTCTGCAGTTTTGTTGAAGTCACAGTGAGTCACGGCAATACCGATAGAGTGGTTTCAAGTGTGGTTACAGTTTTTCGAAACTTCACGCATACACCATCCACTGTGATATGATATTAATGGCGAGCCAAAAGCAGTCGCGGTGCTGTTGACTTCCTGTGAGACAAGCTGGCACAACAGTGGTTTCTATGCCCTGGGGACTGAATGACAGGCTGAGGTTGCAAGGCAAGGCAACTTTATTTCTATAGCACCTGATCTCGATCTCGCGAGCTCCAGTTTTCCACTCGCAGATCAGTCTGGCATCTTGAGATAGAGAAAATTTGGAGCCGTTCGCCAAACGACCGACCGATCAGCGTTGGTTTTGAGGCGGGTTTAGGTGTGACGCAACAGTTGTTTAGACTGTTCAGTCTAAACAACATGGCGGCTTCCACGGATGAGATGAGCGTAGCTATCGCGCAAGTTTTATCCGAATTAGAAAGTATTCCTTCATTGAAAGAAGAGCAAAAAACGGCACTGGAGGCTTTTCTCGGAGGAAAAGATGTTTTTGCTCTTCTTCAGAAGTGTACCGTGAAAACTTGGTGGGGATTGTCGTTGATGAGGTTCATGTCACATACAAATGGTAAGCTTAAAAACATTAACGTTAGCTACGTTACCTAACTTAATTGTATGTTAAACGTATTAGAAGAACCGCAAGGTCCTTGAAGCCAAACTAACGCTAGCTACACTAACTTAGCTAGCTTCGTTGATCTGATTGGTTGATTTGGCCCGTCTATCACCAACATAGGTGATGATAGACAGATGGTTTATCCAATCAGCTAACCAGTATTTTCGCCCCTTCCCAAAAGTTCTCCAACGGAAAGTTCCCAGATGGATATGCCGAGCAAATGCGAAGCAATCCATCTGGCATCAGACTAACACTCCAAGTGTTAGTCTGTGATTCAGTCACTTACCATTACCTATGCCAACCTTAGGGAAGAAAACTTTTACGTTAATTTAACTTATAATTTAATTAAATTTTTTCATTACTTTCAATAGATGTACAATATGTCTGCTGCCCTATTCTGGCAGGCTGGGACAGTGGACATAATGTACAGTAGGCTTGGGCTGGTGTAAACATTTTCAAATCGGTTTTCAATAAACTGTCTGTACACTTGTACAATGTTCTTAATGCTTCGGTTAACATTTAGGGACCCTCATTACGCTACTGTTGAAGTTTGGTGATATTTTGAGCCTTTAGTGGTATAAATAGCGATTTTTTTTACTTTCCCTGTGCCCCAAATACTAGCGTTGTAAGCTAATCAGCAGTCCGCGCTAGCTTGTTTCAAGCATTTCTAGCATGAAAACATGTCCCAGAGAGCCATCGAGTGGGTACACATCTGTTATTAACCCCTAGGTTCGTTTTGCGCCGGAATTGTCCTTTAATCTAGCTCTGTTTGTAGTTTAATTAGGGGTCCAAGCCCGAGGGGTGGGAGAACCGCAGTAGCAAAGCTACGTGGTTCACACAGCAGGGCTGTGGAACCCAATTGTTTTTCTAAGGATTATTATTATTTTCCATTCTAGACTTTTATGCATGAAAAATCGCAATTTATCAAAAACCTACTTTTTCAATCTCCTCCTAGACCGTGCGACCGATCTGCACGAAACTTGGCAGGTAGCATTTCCAGACAGACCTGACAAAAAGCTATCAAAAGAATTTTTATAAGATAAAAATTGTGCATATTACGCACGAACAAATTTGTGTAGCTAACTATGAAAACACCAACTTTGCCATATCTCGGCCAAAATAAATGCTATTAATGCAAAACTTTAGATTCTTGTTTGCCATTACCCTCTGGAGGTCCCCCATATATTTTAGGAAAACTGGCCACTAGGGGGCGCTACAAGTACAAAAAGTTTATATCTCATGAACGGCTCATCCGATTTTTACACAATTTGATGGGTATCATCTAGGGCAGGGGTCACCAACATGGTGCCCGCGGGCACCAGGTAGCCCCCAAGGACCACATGAGTAGCCCTCAGGCCTGTTCTTTTAAAGAAAATTGAATATTGATATTATCTGCTATAATGTTTTTTTTGCCTTTAACTCCCACATTACACATCACACATTAGAAAACACACAACGTGTTCCTTGAATCAAGCTGAATCACATGATATAGGCCACGCCATTTCTGCTTAAAAGTTTTTCGCAATATCGCGCAATGCGTAAAACCAACTTTTTCAAACTCGTCCTAGGCCGTACAACCGTTCTGCATGGAACCTGGTACATCAGCATCTCCAGATGGACCTGACCAAAAGTTATTAAAAGAATTTTGCTACGTTAAAGTATGCGCATTTGACGACCAACTAATTTTCCTAGCTAGCTACCTCACACATATATCATATCTCGGCCAAATTAAATGTTATCAGCAAAGAACTTGAGATCCCTGTTCAACATCCCACTACGATGCTCTGTACCAAATTTGGCAAGATCGGCCATTAGGGGGCGCTATAATCAACGTTTATTTGTTTTGGCCAATAAATCAGTGCATGTAAATGGGAAATTTGCAATTGCAATATTTCTGCCACAGTAAATGCTATCAACACAACACTTGTGATGCTTGTTTGGCATGCCGCTCTGAGGCTCTGTACCAAATTTGGCGAAGATCGGCCATTAGGGGCGCTATAATCAACTATTATGTGTTTTGGCCGATAACTCAATGCATGCAAATGGGACATTTGCGATTGATTGCAATTTCTCTCCGAAGTAATTGCTATCAACACGAAACTTGTGATGCTCGTTCGGCATGCCAGTCTGAGGCTCTGTACCAAATTTAGGGGGGCTATAATCAACGTAGACGAGTTTTGGCCCTTTTACTCAATCAATGTTAATGGGATATTTGCAATGGGAATGTACCACAGACCTTGCAGCTCACACTTCTCAATAATTACTGAGGTTTGCCTCCTCACCGTTTTTGCTTTTGCGTGCTCCCCTGGTTCTCTACAATAAACAAACTTCTTAACCCCCCTGACAAAGTTTCTACAAACTTCACATTAGACAAAGGCAACTCTTTTCTCTCACTTTTTCAATCCAAAATCAACACCATTTACAACAACTTCACCACCTCCCCTGCTCCTTCAACTGCCACACCTGCCTCCCCCCTCCACCCTCTCAGTCACTCTCTCATTTCTCTCTGCTGTCCCCGGTGGTCAGGGGGGTTAAGAAGTTTGTTTATTGTAGAGAATTGTTAAAGGTAGTCTGTATATGCATGGAGATTAACTGTTAACCACTACATTTGCAATGGCAATGTACCGCAGATCTTGCGGCTCGCACCTCTCTACATTTACTGACGTTTGCCTCCCCATTGTCAGGTTTTGGGTCCTGCTTTCGCGCACTCCCTGGGTCATCGGGGGGCGACTCGCGTCAGGGGCGACTTGCACCGGGAGGCTTGGACCCCGTCATAACTGCTTGCAGTTCTAGTTAGGTTTGTAGTTATTGAACATTACTAAAAATTTGCCTTAAACCTACATTTTTATCAGTCCAACATGTGATCATTCCTGGCAGCCTGCACACATGTATGACATCACGGGTACCTTCAAAGATACCGCCCACTGCTAGAAAATAAATGTGTTATAGGCAGTACTATGTGACATTAGTGTGACATGGAATTGAATGTAGATTCAGGTCATACAGGATTACCATGCATAGCATCAACCTGCGGATACAGGCCTGTGTCTGAGAGAAAGAGCCAAGAGACACAGATAGAGAACAGTGTTAAGAGCAGGAGAAGAGAGAGAGATGAATATCTGGCCAATGTGGTTCTTTAAGATGCACAGACCCTTCTCCAGCACCTGCAGATAAAGGTGCTTATCTGTCAGGTTTCATCTGCTCACCAGGCTCTGTGTGTGTGTGTGTGTGTGTGTGTGTGTGTGTGTGTGTGTGTGTGTGTGTGTGTGTGTGTGTGACAGAGAGACTGTAAAAAGTGTTTTGGAGACGGGGTGGGTGAGTAGGGCAAGTTGCAGCAAGCCTATCAAGCACATACAGTATTCACTTGCAGAGACACCTGACTGAGTCAAACTCTTGTGGCGTTCAGGTTAGGGATTATCACAAGAAAGTGTCCATCTGATAGCTACATAACCCTCAACCTGCTTTGTCTAGGTGGAAATAAACAACATTATTACTTTTTTGTTTCTTTCCACTTTCTTTATCCGCCCCCCCAATGAAGCCTGACTCAGGCACTTTACAGGGTGGGTGTTTTGGGAGCTTTGTTAGTAAACCAGTGGATTATCCCAATTGCTTTATGACTAAAGCCTAGCCTGCTATTACAGAGCTTTGTCATAAGAAAATCACATCTTCCCAGACACTTACCCTGAGACACACACACCCTGACACACCCACACACACACCCAAAATCCCAGAGGGTTGACGGGACCCATACACATTGTAGCTCTCATCACCTACTACTGTAAAACCCTGAGCCTGGGAAAGGCCCCAATGCACAAATACATACAAACACACATAAACAGCCTGTCATGTAGACCTGCTTCAGGCAAACACTGTGGCTGAGAGAGGATGCTGTAATAATGATAAAAGGCTTACGCCATGTGCCGCAATATTTTCTCACATAACACAGAGCCCTTTTAATCGCTGTTCAGATCAGAATAATACAATCAGACATGAATTACTGATCAGAGCACACCTGCAAGAAGACAAGCCATATGAATTACAAAACTACTTATACTAATATAACTATGTCCCATGGATCAGATAATGTGGGGCAGTTGTAAGTGCTGCACTCTGCTTTTGTTACCAGGCTTAATTGAACATAGCTTGGATCTGACGTTGGCTAACATGAAGTTAGCTCCCTCCTGCTTTAGTGCCAGAGCAAATTAATTCTCCCTACAGATCAATGGGCTTATAGTCTATACACATCAGCACAGAGAGATTTCACGAGCGGGCTGCTGTATCAGCTGTCTAATTTTCTGCCTCTACTCCACAGCCATCCCCCCTACCAACCTTGTTTATCACTGAGAAGAAATCAGATCAACACACGAGGCCAATACAGTGCCAACAACTTTGTCCTGCTGTTTCCCTCTTTTTCATTTATATAGATACAAACACAAACGTGCCCTCGCTGCCCTGCACAGAGTCCAGATCAATACGTAATGGGCGTCACACTGAGCAGACGAGCTCTCTCTGACTCTTCCCATCCTGATTGAACACTGTCTCTTTGTGTTGTTAAGGGCATTTGCCAGTCTTATAGAGAGCGAAGGATTGAAGGAGGGTAGCTAGCTGGAAGGATAAAGAGGAGCAAGGACAGAGAGTGACGGAGGGGAGAAGATGGCACGGAAAGGAGGGAAGAGCGGAGTGCCAAGATGTTGCACAACAACCTCTAGTCTTTCCAACAGGCAGAATTATCATTCAGGGCCAAAACACATCAACAACGATACCCTGGACTTACAGATACAGCTTAGCACCACCCCCATCCTCAACAGCACATACCCACACATAAAAGAAGCTTTCAGCCATGTTCATTCATCTAAATGTAGCTAAGAAAATGTATATCTCATGACATATCTATAGACGTTATAGTTACCCTTAAAGGATAAGAAGTATATAATAACAAATCCCATTAAAATTCCATTACTCAATACTTTTCAACATCCTTACGCTGTCTGTAGCATGAAGCCCATTTGTCGCTATTGAAGATGTAAATCTTTAAATAGTGACATAAATACATAAATGTGATTTATTTTTAAAGGCTCAGTCATTTTCTTAAAAAAAAGCTGGGCAATGTAGTTTTTAGAAAATACTCAAACTCAACTTAAAAAAATAAGTGCATTTGTATGGGACTATTTTCAGATGCGGATTAATACACTTTTGGTGTACTAAATAGTATTTACAGTGTGATTGACTCAAAACAAAGTGACAAAGACAGTGCCCATGTACATGGTAATGAAGAAACGTTTCAGCCAGTGCGATTGTGTGGGCACATTCTTGTGTTTTTAAAAATATAACAATGAAGGTCTATGGCACAGAGGAACAAGTTATATCAGGCTTTAGCTGCACAAGCAATACTTGTTAGTGAGTGAGTTCTTTTTGTTGGATTTTTTGACGGTTAAAATTTTAAAATTTTTCTTCTGAATGACAAATCCAAATCTATTCGTTATAGTTGCCAATAACTAGAGTTGTCATAACCAACTGTCTGAATTCCATTTACAAATTTCTAAAAGCAAAGCTACATTATACTAATCTACCTAAACTAAATAACAAATACCAGCCAAATTGGATCTAATGCCATCAAATGGGGGTAGTCGTTCTACAATGTAAAATCTAACTTTAAATTTACTTTTCTTTCAAAATTATAGACCTAAACCATATTTCCAAAACTCTATCCAGCCAGGACTACCTTCTTTCAGAATACGGTTCAAGTGCTTTTAAAATCTACATCATGTGGAGAAAATGGCCAAGAACCTTTAGTCCCCGACAATCTGCCCTTGAGTGCCGCTCTTACAATACTGGCTAATCAGAGTAGTAGCCTTAGCTTAGCAGTTGCGCCTCTGCATTATGTGAAAAGTAAAAAAAGGCTGTCGACTGGCTTTCGGAGCACTTCAAAAAGCCCAAAGCAGTGTGAGCTAGAGCACAAGTGACAGACACACACAGGGGGCCAATGGCTTGTGTGTGTGTCTGTGTGTACTGTGCTGTATAGGTGCATGTGTGTTTGCGTGTGCTTATGCATGTGTGCGTTTATATGCGTGCTATGTGTGTGTGGGTGTATGTGCTGGGTTAGGGGAGGCCTATTAAAAAGCTGCCTGAGGAGAGGCCTTTCAGTTGGGAATCTATGGGGGGGGCAGAGAGGATGGCAGGGCCATTGTGTGTCAGAGTTCCATCCTGAGAGCTGGAATTAGAGCCTTTTTCCTCTGCTCGGCTGTAAGACTCCGTACCACCACGACCACGTGTTTAATTAGAGCAGCTCTAGAGAGACAGCCGCGAGAGAAGAGAGGGAGGAACAGGAGCGATGAAGCTAAAAAGACAAATGAAAAATATAACATAATCATTGGAGGAAAGAGGGTGAAAAAAAAAGAAAAATTGGATTCATACCTTTTGGCAATACAGTCTGATTAGAGGTGTAATGACGTGAATGATGTCAACATGATGTGAGCTATGATAAAGGTTAGCCCTGGTGAAAATCTCTAATTTTTACAGGGTGCATTTTACTTTTAATTCAATAAGCTTCCACCCTTTCAGGATTCCTCACATAAATAATGGTCGAGGAGTGCATAATAAAAATGCCTTTGTGGAGGTTATAGTCCAATCAAATTAGGTAAACAAACATTAATGGATGGTAATGAATGTGAGCATTATCTTCAAATAGAGTGGCCATTAATATTGATGATTGTTTTTATTCTGATGCATTACAAACCAAAGCAACATCAATATTTGTCAGAGCAAATGAGTGTGAGAATGTACATTTTCAGTGATTGGATAACTAAATGGATAGATGGAGGAGATAAACACAGGCTGTTGTCTCCTCTGCTGATGATCTATCCGTTTAGGCTTGTAAGGTTCATTTATGTTAAATGGGCTGATTGTTAAGGGAGGTAAACAATGTGTCGAGCTTTATTCCAAAACAACTCATTCTGCTTAACAGTTAATGCCATTAAGGCCTGCTGGTAAAAGGGCTTGTCTTCCAAATAGCTGCTTGTTTGTTTACTCGCAGGGCGATCAAACAGGCTGTCCAATTGAAAGGTGTGTGTGTGTGTGTGTGTGTGTGTGTGTGTGTGTGTGTGTGTGTGTGTGTGTGTGCGCATGTGTGTGCGTGTGTTAGAGTGCAGATTGGGCCGCATTTTTCTGTCCGAGCCCGGCCTTATCACGCTGATGTGACCGAGCCCGACCCGAACCCGAACATCATTTCTAAATATCTGTCTGAACCCAGCCCGGCCCGTCGGGTACCGTGTGTGTGTGTGTGTGTGTGTGTGTGTGTGTGTGTGTGTGTGTGTGTGTGTGTGTGTGTTTTTTAAACTCCCACCTGACAAGACTCCTCACAAAAGATAAAAGAAAAAAAGTTTTGTGATGTTGATGATGGATTTTCTAAAACTCCCATGTCATAACATTGTAAAGCAATTTAATGGAAAGAAAAGGCCTGTCATGGGACTTCACAAGACTGGGTCTACAGTACACACGCACATGTTGACCCTAGCTATATTTGGGCTTTCTCTCTCCAGTGTATCTTAATCCCGCTGTCTGCTGTGTTTCACCTGATTAGTCTGATCATTCACTTCTGACAGGCCCATTTCTTAAACACACACACACACACACACACACACAGACTTGAAGGGCAAGGAAATATAAGCCTGAAGAGAATGACGTGTTTGCCCACGCACAGGGAAAATATCCATCATAGCCTGCAGTTAACGGCGTCACACATCACTTCACATGGCCAGTCGCAAACACTGGCTCATTTAGTGTGAGGTGCATACACACACACACATAATTAAAGCTGATCAATGTATATAAATCCCTCAGGAAAAGGTTTCCACACCAAATATGCATAATGAACCACATATATTCCCTTAGGGGATTTCAGTGCAGAGAGATAGAGAGGTATGAATTCAAGAGGGAAGAAACAAATGCAAATGTGAGGTACGACTGTGGAGTAGAAGCTGGGTTTCTCATACAATGCCTGAACAATATTGTCCTTCACCTGCTGAGATCTAATGCAGTAATCAAGAGGCGTGGAGAGAGCTATGACGACTATTTCAGTGCGGGGGACCTCTCAGACTCTGACTGACTCCCTCAGGCTAAAGATAAGAGTAAGCAAAGTATGTGTATGTATGTATATGTATGTGTGTGTGTGTGTGTGTGTGTGTGTGTGTGTGTGTGTGTGTGTGTGTGTGTGTGTGTGTGTGTGTGTGTGTGTGTATGTGTGTGTGTGTGTGTGTGTACTCATGCATGTAGGTGAAGGAAGTGTATCCCTCCCCCTCCAGTGCCATCTCTCTCTCTCTCTCTCTCTCTCTCTCTCTCTCTCTCTCTCTCTGTTGCTGCCCCTCTCATTGATTCCTCGATGACCAACCTTCTGTTGTTGTAGTCAAAGTTGATTTAGTTGAACTTGTTGTGCCTGAACTCCGAGGGACCATCCTGCTCAGCGGCTGTAAATTACATTTATTTACAAGGAGGTAAAGAGAGGGAGGAAAGTGTGAGTGAGTGTGGGCGTTTTATCTGTGTTCATGTTGAATGTGTCCAAACCAAGTCGGTATCGCTTTCTAATAAGGCACCCCCTTGTAACAGGTATACAGTTGGAACTAATGGTATTGTCAATGATTAATAAATACTTGTTTATCCTCCTCAAGCTTGACACTTTAGCTTTACCTTTTTAGGTATCACCTTAAGGGAACAGTTTGATGTTTTGAGAAATGATTTGCTCTCTGGTGGATGGTGAAGTTAGATGAGAAGACTGATACCACTCGCTACAGTTATACTAACAGATAAATAATATGTAGCGAAATATTAATCAAACCTCTTATATAACTCTCCACCAAAAAGCAAATAAGCATATTTCTTGAAATGGCAAACCATTCTCAGAAAGAGTCCTCCGATCAACTGTTGGACCACTTGCAAAGCATCTGGACCAAAATCCATTTATCAACAACCTATTGACATTTACAACAGTAGACGCGATAGTTTCTCATTTTTTAAAAAGTCATCATGTCTGCAGTTATATATGGTAATAAGTTATTAGTAAAGACTTTTTTTTCCCACCACAATTCATCAAGTCTGCAGTTCTAAATGTGTTGTTAATAAATGGACTTTGGTCCAGATGCTCTGCGGCATTTTCGAGAAGGTGAGTAATCAGTCTTCCTGATGAACTAGAGGGCTAGCTGAAAAAAACTGCAAGTGTCCTCCTGGGGGAAAATCTGATCGAACTACACGGATTCTTTTTACATCCTGGCATCCCAAAAGTTGTTTTCATCAATTGTCTTATAAGGACGATTATAAGACCAGTTATCATTAACCTGTACGCCATTTATAAAGGTTTCCTTATTAGAAAATAGTGCCACTACTTCTGACACCGAGCAAGAGCTTTATGATATTCCCCTGGTGGCACCAGGTAACCTCACCTAAGCCACAAATCACCTAAACCACAAATCCCAGCTCAGTCTAGACCACACCGGAAACTCTCACAAAGAGCTGTGGCTGCAGTTTGGAGAGGGTGAACACAAACAAACTTTGTCAAGTGATTCCCTCTTTCTCTCTCATCAGCGTAACAATCCTTTTCCAGCCTGAGGCTAAGATCCTCTTTGTTTATGCAACGTCACATGGTGTTCCAGATGACCCTACCTGAAGCCAGGGACTCATATCCATTTCCCAGCTCTAGCTCCACATCCCTCCCCCCTGCTCAGGCCTCAGCTCATCCACACACCAGCTATCCCATTGCTTTGACAAAGGAAGCTTCACTGGGATGTAACTCATCCCAGCACATATAGAAAGTCAGGACAAAGCCTTTATTCTCTTTGAGCAACAACAACACCTTTTGTCTTCTCTTACAAAAGGAAAATACATTGCGCGGCATTTGCCACCAAGAAGTAAAAGAGTTACAATCAGCCTGGACATTCGGTTAAATTAGACACAGACAATACATCACAAATATAAACCATGGAACAATAACATATAGTTACATGCTGGTAAATATAATTTGTGAGGGTTTGTGCATGCACACGCAGCTATCCAGAACGGCTGATCAAAGTGGAGCTAAAGATACTTAAGCAAGCCAAGGCCCCTCTGGTCTGCCCAGAGGGGCCTTGGCTTGCCAGTTGGGCCCCCCCCCAACTGTTCCAGATATTGGTCTATTAGTGTCAAAAAGAAGCGTGAAGTGTCTCTTTAAGTCATATCCTGGAAAAATATAGCCTAAAAACAAAGATGTTCTTGCACTATATACATTACATAACACTTCACAAGCATTTGTAAATCTAAAAAGTAAAATAAAAATGTGTTATTTTTTTGGTAGCATAAATTATTATTACAATAACGATTACATTTTTCTACCAATAAAACAGCGATTAAACTCAGTTTGTTTAATACAGTAGATACACAGTCAGCTGACTTGCGCTGTTAACACTGTCTTAGCGTACAAGTTTGTAACAGAAAAAGAAAGAAGTCACTCTGAGAATTATGCAATCAGGATCTTATCTTAGACTTAAGTTTCCTGCCTCTGGCTTATCTGAATTCCAAGGGCTTGCTAGTGCGTGCAAAATGA
>NC_050175.1:28348918-28361418 GCF_008315115.2 Sander lucioperca | reverse complement strand
AAAAACTTGCTCTCATGGTGCTGTGATAAATACTTCAACCCTTGGGCACCTTGTAGAGATTTTAAGACTTAACAGGATTTAAAATCAAAATGATTTAAAACAAAACAAAAAACATTGAAAAGGGGATATCACCATAAGGGCCTAAGCTTAAATAACCTGAAGGCAAGGCACCTTAGCACAGGAGTTGATATTAAAAATATTAAATATAGCTGTTGGGGGACCTGGGTAGCTCACCTTGTAGAGCGCGCGCCCATATATAGGAGGTGTACTCCTCGACACAGCGGACGCGGGTTCGACTTCGACCTGTGGCCCTTTGCTGCATGTCATTCCCCCTCTCTCTCCCCCTTCATGTCTTCAGCTGTCCTATACAAATAAAGGCCTAAAATTCCCAAAAAATGATCTTTAAAAATAAAAACTATATATAGCTGTTGATTATGAGTAAACAAATGATGGTAAGTGTGAAATAAGTAAGGAGTGTGACAGGATGCTCTAGGGCCGCTGTTCCCATCCTGTGGGTCAGGACCTCGCAAGGGATCCCAAGAAAAAACATTAAGGATTCACCAGGTACTTTTACACAAATGAGTGATTTGTTGTAAAATATCTACTCTAAAAGTCACTAGTGGACATTACTTTATTTTAAGCAGGTCACTATCAGACGTCAAGACTTAACTGTGGGTGTATTTTTAAAAACACAATGGATAATAAAACATATTATTTTCCATTGCCATACAGCTGCATATATCTGCTTGCATAGCCGGGCCCTTCTACTTATGTGATATGATGATTATCCAGCTCAAGCTCAAGGTGTGCGGCTCGGCTCCCACCTGTGCAGAGGTAATTACAGTTTCACTCCTCTCCCATAGTCATTGGGAAAAATAACTTCTGTACCATAATACTGAAAGTGAGACACTGCTTAACCATACAAACAGCAGACCTGCCTGATGTAGAGACACCCTACATATTACACACACACACACACACACACACACACACACACACACACACACACACACACACACACACACACACACACACACACGCATATATGCTCATAAAGTTGGCCTCATTTTGAGGGATTTATTGCATTCTAATAAGCATCAATGTGATTTAATACAGCAAGTAATATTCATTTTTACAGAACAATTTAAGACTCCTGGAATCTGTAAAACAGCGGTGAAAATGATTCAATATAGAAAAATATATTAAGTGTCACAATCCCCACCAGCAAAAAATGAAATAAAAAAAAGTTATTTAGCTTTATCATTTACCTAGGGACACTTGATCTTGGAAATGCAAGAATCTTAAACATGTTCCATAATTTACCCATGTGAGAGCTCAGAGGTAGACCACAGGAACTGAATAAACACCATTCCAAATAATTCAAAGAAAAAACCTGGAAGACCTTTTTAAGAACAATTTGTGCTTGCACATGAAAATCAGCTGTTTAGAAAAGGAGTACTTTATATAAATGATTACCTTTATCCTAACAGATAGAACTTGACATGATTGATAAATAAATATATATATATATATATATATATATATATATATATATATATATATATATAATTTAAAAAACCATTACACATAAAGATCATTTTCCCCTACCCAACAGTCAAGATACATTTTTTGGGAGGCATATCATCTACAGTTCTTATGACTTTTATGCTTATGATTTATTGCTTGCCACATTCTCAAAAAGTACCTAGAGGCCAACCAATTTGAAAATTCTTATTTGATACGTAGCAAACATGTTTCTACGAGCCATTTTCTTAAGAGTCACAGCCACTCTGTCAGGTGATGTTATTCACTCATTATCAATGTGTCATGCTGCATGCCTGTTAAAGGTGTGTTCATAAGGGTGTGTTTCCAAATCCAGCCTGACAATTAAAATGGGGAAACAATATGTATACTCTTGTTGGAAAAGAGCAGAAAATGTTTAATTATTCAAATGAATTGAATTAAGAGAAACAAGTATCCTCTGATTTTAAAAGACAATGGTCAATTGTGAGGGAGTGTGAGCAATGCGATCAAACAAGCTTTTTGTTAGAGGAAAATTGGCCACAATGACAAACAGATATTCAAATGCTCTACTGCACTTCCTTCCTGACCAGTATGGAACGTGTGTTTACTATGCAAAGCAGAAATTTGACACCGGCATCATGACTACTCAGTTATTAGAATCTATTCTAGCCATCCAAAGGACACTTTATGAACACACCCGATATTTACACACTTGCACCAAGACAGACAAAGAAAATGCAGTGTCCAAGCAAATTACACAAGGGCCATTAACATTGTAAATCCTTGGAATTTCTTTTGAAAATCTATTTTAGCATGCCTGCATTACAGGATGAACATCGTTTCTCCTGTTGGAACATTAAGGTTTGATTCCATTGTGCTGGTTCAGTGTATCCCAGAAAAATGTGACGATACATCTATTGAATCTATTTCAAACAGGGAATTTGACTGTGTCCTGGTTTGCTGCTGTTTTGTTTCCGTTGCTGTTGTTCATCTTCTCCCAGCCTCTGAGTCTCCCTGGAAGGCCCTGTTGTCATAGAGATGCTGCTGTCTCTCTGGGTGAGGGCTCGCTGGGTCAGTCAGTGGGACTTCGTACATGGGTTCTCCTCCTGTCACTGTGATCACAGTGACATCTGGTGGGGACTCAGCAGAAAGGTTCTCTTTTGTTTCCTCCTCAACCCCGAGGGCCTTCAGGATGTCACACTTACACATGGGGCAGGTCCTCCTCTCCAGCAGCCAGGGCTCGATGCAGGCTTTGTGAAAGATGTGGTCACATGTCAGCACTGTCACCACTTCACCTGCCTTGTAGGAATCAATACACACGGCACACACATGGGACTCAGACGTAGTTTCCTCATCCCCTGTCTTGAGTTTCCGTACTTGCAGACGCCCAATCGCCTTCTTAGCCTCAGATTTCAGCTTCTTCTCATGGCGCCTATGCATACTCAGACTGTAGATACGATTGGCAGAGATAAACACAAAGTAGGCGATGGAGGCTGCCGTCACAATGAAGAAGGCGATGGACAGGAAGTAAAGCCAGTATGTGTCCAACCAGGGTCCATGGGGGCTGCCTACAGCAATACGCATCAGCACCTCTGTCCCATTCCTCACCAACTTGGCAATCTCCATGCCCTGAGAGTTGCCAATCATGATAGCCACAACATCATCTGCATCTGGGTGTGTCATGTGAGTGGTGCTGTTGCCAGTGCCATCCACATTATACACCACCACACCCGTTGCTCCTAGTCGGTGGGCAGCATTGATCTTCTCACTGAAAGTGCAGTTGCCCCTTTTTATCAGGGCTATCCAAGGCGGGGAGCTGAAATTGCGGTTGTAGACAGGGTCTGAGCCACAGCCTCTGGGGTCTCCCTTGGGAAGTGTAACAATGCCGGAGACTTCCTCCACGGGAGAGTTACGACCATACACCCCACAGTCACAGTATTTGTCTTCAAGCGTATTGTTGCTGTTAATATAGCTTATTTCCATTATGGCTGTCCAAAACACAAAGGCTGCTGAATAGTGAACAAGTCCAGACAAACACAGCAAAAGCAGCAGACAGTGTTGTGCCTTCTTACCCATGGTAACGCTCTTCTTAAAACAGGAAGCCCACTGTTAGCTTATTTTACTTCTTTAAAACTCCTTTGTTAGTCCCAGTTCCTGGTTTGTTCGAGCAACAGCGGTCTGAATACAGCTACGGTTTCACCCAAGCTGCTGTCTACCGTAATCTGATATGAGCCTTTGGTAACACAACACGAGCTATGCGTCAGCCGCTCACCTCTCGTTATCTTCCTGAACCTTGAACACTGAGCACTCCTCACAGAGGGAAGGGTGCTGGTATTCAACAAGTTGAAGTACACAAAACACACAGACCTGTGCCGTTTCGAGAACCAAAGAACAGCATGCGAGAAGGCAAGACGCGATAAGCAAATGATAAGGATAATTCCCTGGTCAATAACACAGAGCAGTCTTGTGAAACTACTAAAAGCCACTAACTTTCCCTTGCATAATGATGAGCACAGCAACTCGACCAGTTTTTCTAGTTTGGCTCGTTTCCTTCCCCTATTTCTGTGGCTGAGATCACTGTTGTGAAAAGCAAACTGACAAGTATTACTCTACCCGGAGGTTTTTAACACTGAAAAAAAGACTGTCTGCTTCTATTAGTGGTGGGGGGAAAAAAATTGATCCAGCATAGTATCGCAATATTTTCCGTGGCAATACTGTAGCGATACACTGATGCCAAGTATCGATCTTTTATTATATAAATTGCACATGAGAATATAACCTTTTGGTACTAGAATAATAAGATCAATTGCTTTTTCAGTCCACTAGATGGAAAACTTAAGTGAAATGAACAAACCAGAGACATTTTTTTCTTTAGACAAAACAGATGTTGGGACATAATTTGAAGTTGGAAAAAAGGTAATGAATTGCAATATATCGCAATATGTTTAAAATCACAATAATATCGTATCGTGGGGCCTCTGGTGAGTCCCACCCCTAGCTTTTACCACACATTTTAACAAATATACATAGACACATTTATAATTGTGACCTTTAAGTCACTTTAAATGTGCACACATCATATAATAAAGGTGTTCCCTGCATTTAGATACCTTTATTCCACACAGCTAGCATACCAGGGAGAACTGAGATGTAACATTGCCGAGTTTCCATTGTATCTTCTTACACAGAAAGGAAAACACACACACACACACACACACACACACTTAGATAGGCTTCCAATGACAAATGAGATGGAGAGGTTTCTTGCCAAGCTGCCATTTTACCTTAGTCCTCCAACACACTGCAGTACCTGGCCTTTCTAGAATGTGCTAGTAAATCATTTATCTCAGTGGGACAAAAATCTATACATAAAAAGAGCCAGGTACTTATTCTTAGTACTGCTGCAGCCCACAGTTCTTGATAGCAGGAACAATGTAATGCTAACTATGACCCTTAAATTCCTGAAACTGAAATCATTACCTCGACACAGCAGAAAGCAAATCACAATGTGAAACCCATTAATACCATATTAACTAACGAAGAAAAAACTAAAAACAAACTGTCTGTCTGTGTATATTATATTACTTGATATATATATATATATATATATATATATATATAATATATATATATAATATATATATATATATATATATATACACACACACACACACACACACACACACACACACGCATATATAGACTCCGACCTGCGGCCCTTTGCTGCATGTCATTCCCCCTCTCTCTCCCCTTTCATGTCTTCAGCTGTCCTATAAAAATAAAGGCCTAAAATGCCCAAAAAGATCTTTAAAAAAATTAAATAATAATAAAAATAAAGGTATAATCTAAAGCACTATTCGCACAAGATTAGTTTAATCTGGGGACCTCAAGTGATTTAGAAATTACCCCCCAACATCTGAGTTTCGGATGGCGCATTCGCACGGGATATGTGAAGCCTGCTTTTACTCAAATTTATATCATATTATATATTCACATATCTATACCCCGAGAGTTGGGTATCCAGAAGAGCGGGGGGGACAGATTATGGATCCAACGCAACTTCTAGGCAAGTCCCGCACTACAAAGTAGAGATGGTCCGATACCATCAGACTAGATTGGTCATGAAAGGCCGTGTGCATAGCCCCTCGCAATCCCATATCCGTCTTCGCAAGAGGGATAAAAGGGTGCACAGGAAACAAAAACCTTGAAAAAATGATCTACGATCCCACCAAATCACAGACATGCCGATTCGCACGGGACTAATATTATCACAGAACCTTGGTGTTCGGCGAAATATGGTAGGTGATTTGGGGGGGGAATTTTTACTTGACAAATTATAGACATGGCCGATTCACACGGGATTAAGATCACAGACAACCTCCGTAATTATTACCAGTGACTAGAGGTCACCAGGTAATACTAATCCCATTGTAATTTCAGTAGTATTCATCTTGTAGGCCAGTCTGGTAATAATATAACACCCAACTATAAAAAAAATAAATATACATATTATAAATATATAAGCAAAATTATAACAAACCGACATGTTTTAAAACTCTTAAATAAATGATGTCCTGCACTTAGTAATGAAAAGTGGCAGTATGAAAATAAAATGGTAATTGGGGGGAAATGGTGTTTTTATAGGATATTTTTGATATAAAATCTGCTGCAATTAAATACAAATGACCAGAAATAAACGGAGTTATTGTGAAAAGAAGCAGGGAGAAATAGCATGTCATGAATTTGAGCTTTTTTTATGTATGGGATTAATTCACAATTTCATAGTTATATTTAGGGGCTGCCACCTCTTAGTCGATTAGTGGACTAATCGGTCGTTTTGGTCTTAGTCGACTAAGATTTCTTTAGTTGATGAGTCATTTTTTATGCTTATTCATGCTTAATTACTCATTTCCAAGAAACTTATGAGCACATTTCTGGTAAACACAAGATTTAAAGTGGTGCTTTTGCAGGATTAATTGTGGATAAACTCAGTTTTACAGATGGTTCATTAACTACATTTATATTGTGCTTTTCTAGTCTTAACCACCTCTCAAAGAGCACAGCTCTGTCGATTACATCAACTAATCGATTAATCGACAAAATCATATAAGTGTTAGTCGACTAAGAATTTCTTTAGTCGAGGACAGCCCTAGTTATATTACATATTATTGTCTTAATTTATTGTTTCATAATTTTGTTTTATAAATGTCTACATGTTTCCATATTGTCAAAAAGTAGTCAAACTACAAGATGACCCACACGTGTTTAAAAAAGCCACAAAACCAATCGACTTATACCACACAGGGGCGCCATGTACTCACTATTTTTTGACAGTAAACAACACTATTTTGACTCAATGTCATCCATCACAACAAAAGAAGCATGTGCAGCCTGAAGTGGCTGATGTGCTGGCCGTACAAATGCAATCAAAATGCCAAGTACATTACATTACATGTCATTAGTAGACTTTCAAGGAATTAATTATATGGCAATCTTCAAGATATCATACTTTCCATTCATATAACCTGCTACTTAGTGCAGAACAACAATCTTCCCAGTTTAGTGCAGGGCCATTGACAAAAAAATAAGCAAAGCAACTTACCACTTGTTCTGCAGGTCTGTCTCTGCACTGAAGACAGACTGTCCATCTGTTTAGAGCACATATGTTCCCTGGGCTGGGGATTTGGGGGAACTTTGGGCATGTCCCAACAAGCCTGAGACCAGTCATCCCACACACACCCCACAAACACACCCCTTTTTCTGTCACAAAAGTCTACTTGTAAGGTGTATAATAAAAAGTTGAAATATAAGTAGTTTATAGTTTGAATATCCGTCATCTAGATTATAAGCAGGGTTTGAAAGAGTAGCAGGGTTGGAAAGAGTACTAGAATGTTATCCTCAGCTAAAACAGGTTAAGAATTAGTACTCAAATACAGGTAAATTATTTTAGTAAAAATGTAGGCCTACTTATAGGATTAAATAGTAAGTCAGCTAAAATGTACTCTGAGTAAATGTTACTGCGTTACATTTTTAAAAGTGAAAGGAAGGTGGAGGGTGGGTAGAAAAACAAATGTATGATGTTGTATGATAGACTAAAGATGGGAACACATTTAGCCTATAATATAGTGCATAAACATGTCAATGTATGCATCACACTACATAGCCCTTATGTACGGTGGCCCTGAAGTGCAAATCACAACAGCAATAAGAAAAACGCGACGGCAAATATGAAAACACGACAGCGAATATGAAAACACGACAGCAAATAGGAAAACACGACGGCAAATAGGAAAACACGACGGCAAATAGGAAAACACAACGGCAAATAGGAAAACACGACAGCAAATAGGAAAACACGACAGCAAATAGAAAAACACGACAGCAAATAGAAAAACACGACAGCAAATAGGAAAACAAAACGGCAAATATGAAAACACGACAGCAAATAGAAAAACACGACAGCAAATATGAAAACACGACGGCAAATATGAAAACACGACAGCAAATAGGAAAACACGACAGCAAATAGGAAAACACGACAGCAAATAGGAAAACAAAACGGCAAATATGAAAACACGACAGCAAATATGAAAACACGACAGCAAATATGAAAACACGACAGCAAATATGAAAACACTTCAACAAATCACAAAACACAACGGCATTAACTTCTACCGGAAAAGGTAGGGCCTATCTAGCAGTGGACGGACCCTCCTGATTGGACAGAAGCACTGTCTGTCTTTCGCGCTCCCAAATCACCCACAATCCTATGCGCGCGGCTTTGCCGGCTCGTTAAAAAAAACAACAACAATGGCGGACCTAAGTGGGAGTTGGAGCGGCATCGCTGATGGCACAATTAACATTTAAATGTAAGTATATTTAGTGTTTGCCGTACATTTGTTATCACCGTTAATGTGTTACATCAATGTCAAGTGTTACGCATTAATGCTGGTACAAATTGCTATTATAATTAGGTAGATACACCCCGAGCTAACGTTAAGCTAACTGAACCTATCATTTAACATTAGGCTGTTAGCTAGCTAGCTGTGTTGCTGTCTTTTATGCCATTTGTGTTCATAAAGTTTAATGTCTGGTGGCATTTTCATCTCTTTTTGTAAGCCGTTACTGTATATGCGTAATGTTAGCAGAGATTTAGAAATTGGTTTGTTTATCAGTTGTAGCTGCAGGATTGGAGGTAAAACTGCACCTTGTTAACTTCACTAGCAACGTTAAATGAAAGCTAAAATGTATGAGTAGTTTCCCATGTAACAAGTATAACATTCCGTTATAGCATTTATAATGGTAAAGATCTTTTTCTTGTGTTTGCTGTCTTTTAGGCTGCACTACAACGCTGAAGTTGGCATCCGATTCGCAGCTTCCGATTCGGCAGTTAAGGGGAAATTTAAGGGGAACTTAAAACTGTCCGATTCAGCAGGGAAACATAATTTACATTGCTAAGTGACTGATCCTCCGTTTTTTGAACCTCTTACTGTATTGAATGAGTGTTAGTCATTAAGGTAAATTATTAATTATGTCTAAAACACACTTTTAGATTTGTGAAAGCTTTATTGTCTTTATGAGAACACAATAAAGGGAGATTTCACCATTTTTCTAAACTTGTCAAATCAGGACTAAATTATCCCAGAGAGTCTAAGGAGTCTTAAAAACACAGTTTGAGATTTGTGAAAGCTTTATTCTATTTGTGAAAATGCAATAAAGGGAGATTTTAATGTATTTTTCACATATAGACTACATTGGACCAGGTCCAGATCCAAAACCACAATACTTAAGACTTGTCAAATCAGGACTAAATTATCCCAGAGAAGCTAAATAAACTGTTTTATTTTATTGCCACAGCATGGCCTTTGCTAATTGACATTCAACGTACAAGTCCACGTCTCTCCATGTCATTTCTTATATCCATGAGCAGGTCTTCCTTCTCACTTCAAAAGAAAAGTAGAAAAAGTTATTTTTACCTTTTGGAAATCAATCCAAATATCGTCATAGATTTGCCAGTGGTTTAATTTACTCTTCAAATCCTTCTCCTTCAACATAAGTGTTGTTTTCTCACCTTTCCTCAGAAAAAGAGGCAGGACTGAGTATTTATTAAGATTTTTTTTAATTCATACTTCATAGGCCATTGTCTCAGGTGAGGAGCAACCCCACTTCTGGGGAACGCTGGGTCCCGATCTTCTTTGATGATGAAACCCAGCTGGACAGGATTGTGAAATACCTGTCAAACTTCCTCGACAGCTGTGACACACTCTCTGATAAAGTGTGCACCATGGTGTCTTCTGACAGGATCAAATACATCCTAAATGTGTTGCTGTCAGAGATAGGTCCACAGCAGTTCCACATTATATTCATGAAGACATTTTTTTCTATGATTTAAAGTGGCTATATGTAACTTTCAGTTTGTGTTAATTCTAGCGGCCACTTTGGACAAAAGTGGTAGTATTTTCACCACACCTGCTGTCGTAAAGGTCTTTTCTTTACGGTGCTGTATTGCCCACTGTAGATTACCAAGTTTGTGTTACCGTGTTTACACAAGTACAGGGGAAGACCTGCTCATGGATATAATAAATGACATGGAGAGAGTGAGTTAATTCTTGTCCAGTTTTGACAAGTTTAGGTATTGTGGTTTTGGATGTGGACTTGGTCCAATGTGGTCTACATATGCAAAAAACAGTAAAATCTCCCTTGATGACATTTTCACAAATAGAATAAAGCTTTCACAAATCCCAAACTGTGTTTTTAAGACTCCTTAGCCTCTCTGGGATAATGTAGTCCAGATTTGACAAGTCTAGGTGGATCTAGACCTAGTCTAATGTGGTTTATATGTGAAAAAAAACTTATTGTGTTCTCATAAAGACAATAAAGCTTTCACAAATCTAAAAGTGTGTTTTAGACATAATTATAAATATACCTTAATGACTAACACTCATTCAATACAGTAAGAGGTTAAAAAAACAGTTTTAAGTTCCCCTTAACTGCCAAATCAGAAGCTGCGAATCGGATGCCAACTTCAGCGTCGTGGCTGCACTAGCGTCACCAGAAGGGAGAGATGAGGAGGAGAGGGAAAGCAAAAGACAAGCAGGGAGACAGAGGCCAAAAAGAGATGTTGAATAGATTATTTGCTATATTAGAGATTGCCATTCAAAAAATAAATGCATTAAATTAACTAGTTTGTCTGTGTCTTTTAAGTTTTTGGGTGTGTATATAATATAAACTGTTTTTCAATGTTTATTTTTCCATCAAATTATGACCTGGACACAGGAAACTTCTAACTGAGTAATTATATTCAGATGCTACCTGTTTTAATAACTAGTTAGGTATATAAGCTCTAAAAAGACATTAATGAAACGTGTATCTTTATTATAACATTTATTCAAACATTACTATATACTGTACACAAGTATATTCAACATGAAGCGGCGATCAGACTCAGCTCACAATGATGGTGTTGCTTCCGGACTGCAGACAGAAGGAGAAAGATTAGGTTAGTCCAGTAGTTATCCAACCTGTCCTGGTAAGATTAGAATTGTATCACAAGTATATTTAAGCATACTGAAACATGAAGGTACTTCATGTAACTGTGTAGTGGTGTAGTTTCTTCATCATGGTCTTAACTGACAACTGTTGACCATTTAACACACTTACACCTACCTTTACTGTATTAGTGGGTGTTTATCAATGGAGGTATTATGACTTTTCATATGTTGGTTGTAGCCTTGTAGCTTGTGTGTTTACAGTACTATTTACCCTTTCTCACTTGCAGTTTAATGCATATCATACTGCCTGTGGTAGCTCATTAGCTGGTAGCGTTTACCTTGTAGTTGCTGATCATATTTTGCACTGCATTTGTCTGAAAGCTAGAAGCTACTGGACAATGAGCTAATGTTGCATACATGCAGTAAACTACAAGCTAATGTAAACGGTTAGCTACTGCAATTCTCCTTACCGGTAAGTGTTATGACTACTACAAACATGAACTCCCACGAGTTTTTAATTTATTGACATGGGATAAATAAGACAAAACGACTATTGCTTACATTAAAGCCTATCGGTGTCGGTAACGTTACCTACCTTTGCACATTGCGAGCAAAGTTCCTGACAGAATATTCTCCTCCTGCAAGCAGACTGACGCCGATTCACCAACAGCACAGGTCATAGTTCCACATCCATTTCGTCCAGTGTTTTGAAATGAGAAACGGCTAGTCCGTCTGTTAAAAGCATAGACAGTGAGGCACTTTTATTTTTTCACCTCTCCTTCCTGTCAAAAGACAGACAGTGCGTCTGTCCAATCAGGAGGGTCCGTCCTCTACTAGATAGGCCCTACCTTTTCCGGTAGAAGTTAATGCTGTTGTGTTTTGTGATTTGTTGAAGTGTTTTCATATTTGCTGTCGTGTTTTCATATTTGCTGTCGTGTTTTCATATTTGCTGTCGTGTTTTCATATTTGCCATTGTGTTTTCCTATTTGCCGTCGTGTTTTCATATTTGCTGTCGTGTTTTCATATTTGCTGTCGTGTTTTCATATTTGCTGTCGTGTTTTCATATTTGCTGTCGTGTTTTCCTATTTGCTGTCGTGTTTTCTTATTTGCCGTTTTGTTTTCATATTTGCTGTCGTGTTTTCATTTTTTCTGTTGTGTTTTCCTATTTGCCGTTGTGTTTTATGATTTGTTGTTGCGTTTCTCTAATTGCTGTGGTGATTTGCACTTCAGGGCCACCGTACTTACGTCCAAAGAAAAGATACATTCCTTCCAAAACGCAGACAACTAAACCAAAATTACTGACAATAAATAACAAGTGGACACCTCGGCGGGCGCAACACGCAATATTAAGCCACAAAATTTACACAGCAAGCCATTTCTTATAGAGTCAACAGCAGAATCAAACATCACCAAGGCAGCATCACAGAAATATAGGCCTATAGGCTAATATAAACTCCACAGCGGCAGCCACAAACATATCAAAGC